>NC_133532.1:99017472-99163115 GCF_048544455.1 Silene latifolia | reverse complement strand
CCATAGATGAGTACGGAGATAATAAAATAAGTTAAGCTAATGGAACAGCAGATATAAGCGGCGGACCAACAAAAGAGTTATGATTTACATCTTATGTGTGGACATAGAGTTTGGAGGTTAGGACAAGATCTTTTAGTGTCTCCCTGTACGTAAGGTCATCGATTTTGGTAAGAAAGGGAAGGTAGGCAAGTTTATCGGACCATATGAGATTTTGGATCGTGGGTGAGGTTACACGGTTATCGGCAGTAAGCTTTGGAAAGGGTGCATAATGTGTTTCATGTGTCCCGGCCTACGGAAGTATGTGAGTGATCCTTCACATGTATTAGAGGTGAAGAACATAGAGTTTGATGAGTCCTTGTCTTATCTTGAGGTGCCAAAAAAGATTATTGATTGCAAGGTTCGTAAAACTTGGAATGGAGAACAGTGTTGCTTAAGGTTCTATGGTCCTAACCATGGAGGTCGAGGAGGCTACTTAGGAGGCGAAGAAGGCTATGAGGAGCCGGTATCCTCTCTTTTTTTTGATCGTATGTGTGGTTATGGGGATCGCACCATGTTTTCTTTAGGGGTAGGAGGTGATCGATAAGGTTTTGGTATGGTTTATGTTGGTTTTGGTAAAGCTATGTTGTTTTGAGTCAGTTTGAGTTTTGGTACGAGATTTTTTAGTGTTTTTAGTTAGAGCCGTGTGGAGTTGATATAGTATGTTTTGTTTTGTGTATGGGATTTGAACTTCCGGACGAAATTCTTTTAAGGAGGGAAGATCGAATATTACTTTTTATGTCTCATGGGTACTTATCGAGTGGGGCTGCTCATCATTTAGTAAGTATGTTTTTACGGCAAAGGTAGTCTGCTGTTGGATACTGATCGAGTACGTGTGACACTGATTGAGTAAGGGGCACTTTCGACGAGTAAGTCACTTTACCGATCGAAAGGAGTCTTTACGAGTTATTTTAGCCGGTTTTTGTTAATAACACATAATTAGTATAAAGGATTCCGTCATCTTCCCTAATCACTTTTCACTTTTCTAAAACCTTAAAGAAAAAAGAAGTTACATAGTTCTCTTCATCTATTAGCATATCCAAAGGCTAGGATCGTCTGATTGCCTTGTTCTTTTACACCATTGAGTTAAATCGCGTCAAGGGTAAGATTCTTGTATAACTTTTATAATGTTTAGTTGAGTTTGTTTAAAAAACCGTAATCGGGTAGATTTGGGGTTTCGGTGTATTATGTTAATTAGGTGATAATTATATGAATACGTTTATAGGAGGAGATTAGGTAGAGGAACATTATCTGATTAGTCGGACGTGATCTTGTGGTTGCTATTCCGGAAGGGTTTCCTACTTGGTTATTGTTTACATTGTATTGTTGATGGTTGATCATTGTTGTTTCGATTTATATCATGTTGGAATTGGTAGTTGGTAATTGCTGTGGGTAACGTGGTTGGTTGTATAAATCGTCTGGGGTCGAGAAGTCGCGTCCCTACCGGCTGATGAGTCACTTATGGAGTGGCTTACGCCTTTTGATTCGGCCTCTCCAGTGGAACTCCGCCACAGGGGATGTGCAATTTAGAACTTGGGTTATCGCTCTACGATGAGATGAGCAAGGCTTAGGTGGGAATCAGAACACCCCCATACACTAGTGCCTTACCACCACTTAAGGCATGGGAATGCTACCATCTCTAAACCTTTTAAGCAATGTATCAAATAGACAATAAAGAAACATACTTAATTAAGTAAATGCGTTAAACTGATTATAATCAAAACCGAATCAAAACTAATACAAATGTTCCAAAACCCAACAACTTAAAATAAACTAAGTTCATGACACAATAGGGAAGACTCTAGTGACTCATGTGACTCATCGATCCTAGCTATCCTTCAAGCCATCTCATACACCTTTCAACAATCGCCACACCATCCCCGAATGGATCATGTTTTAAAACAATTAAACGGGTTAGTACTGACTACAAAATAATACATCCGAAAACAATATACAATCCAAAACCAATCAACCAATCTCCATCAAAATCCGCACTGACTTACACACACTAAAGTGTGTAGTCCTCGCGAATGCTCATCGCAACAAGTATTCCACACCGCCTGGGGGACCGCAGCACTTCCACCTAAGCCCCGCCATCTCATCCAGCGATAACCCAAGTCTCTAAATATGCACATCCCCTTCAGGGTGGGTTCCATAGAAGGCGAATCAGGGCGTGAGTTGCCCCGTTGACTCCACTCACCGAGGACGCACCTTGCAAATCATGCATAATTATACAACAACCACATTATACTATCAACAATCACCAATTCCAAAACCAATAAGGCCATAAACCAACAAATGAATCAATCACCAAATAATGCCATGTAAACAACCGAGTAGGAAACCCTGCCGGAATACTAATCACAAGACTAACCAAGGGGGCAGTCCCTAATCAAGAATGCGTTCTCTCCGAATCCTCCTCTTTAAATATATGCAGCAATTATTACCTAATCAATACAATCCTCCCAAAACTCCAAATTTACCCAATTAGGTTTTAAAAAACTATCAAAACATTATAATAATTATATTAAGAATCTTACCGTTGACATTTAACTCACCAGATAAAGAACAAGACAATCCGAATGATCCTATCCTTGGCATTTCCTAATAACGCCGATGAATGCGAACTATGTAACTTATTTTTCTTTTCTCATGAAAGGTTTTAGAAAGCAAAGTGACAAAAACAATGACAAAAGCCTTTATACTAATCACGCCAATTAAAAAACCCTGCTAAAATAACCCCGTAAGACTCACTTATCGATCGAGTAAGTGATCTTACATCGAAAGTGCCTTACTCGATCGTGTGTCACATTTACTGATGAGTAAGCAACAAAGTGACATTACCGTTTGTGTAAAAACATATTTACTCGACAGATTAGCCCCACTGATAGAGTACCTAGACATAGAAAACTGAAGGATACGCTCTTTCCTTCCTAAAAGAACTTCGTCCCGGTTCAAATTTTCTTCTACACAAACAAAACATACTATCTCAACTCCGACACAACAACATAACCAAAAACTCAAAACAAAACTCCCAACCAAAACTCAAACCGACTCAAAACAACTAGTTACTTTTACCAAAACCAACATAAACCATACAAAACCTTATGCATTACCCCCTACCTCCCCTAAAAGAAATATGGTTACGTCCCCGTAACCACACATACCTGATCAAAAAGAGAGGGATACCGCTCCCTCATAGCCTCTTCCGCCTACCAAGTAGCCTCCTCAACCTCATGGTTAGATCATAGAACCTTAAGCAACACTGTTTCTCCATTCTCGCTCAACTCGTAATCAAGAATCTGTTTTAGCACCTCAAGATAAGATAAGGACTCATCCAACTCTATGTTTTCCACCTCTAACACATGTGAAGGATCGCTCACATACTTCCGTAATCGAGATACATGAAACACATTATGCACCCTATCCAAAGTCATTGCAACGCTAACCTGGGATAAGCAACCTCACCCATGCAATCCAAAATCTCATAATTCCGATAAACGTCCTGCTCACTTCCTTTTCTTACCAAACATCATGACCCCACGCATAGGAGACACTTTCAAAAGAACCTTATCCCCAACCTGAAACTCTATGTCACGGCGATGTAACTCGCATAACTCTTTTGCCGATCCCGGGCCGCTTTCATCTTTTCGCTCGATTAGCTTAACCTGTTCCATCATCTTCACCATCTCGTGGTCCTAAAACCACTACCTTAGCTCTATCATCCCAAATCGGACTCTACACCTCCTCCCATACAAAGCTTCAAACGGTGCAATCTCAATTTTCGTGTGATAGTCATTTGTTATAAGAAAACTCAATAAGATCCACCTATCCTCCCAGCCTACCACCAAACTCCATTGAAAAAGCTCGCAAAGATATCCTCCAAAGTCTTGATAGTCCTCTCTCGGGCGCCTATCCGGCACGCAGATGAAAATGTGTACTTATCTTCAAAGTAGTTCCTATCAACTCCTGGAACTCTCTCCAAAACCGTGATATGAACCTCGCATCCCTATCTGACACTATATCCTTAGGCATCCCATGCAAACGAACCACATACTTCTTATAAGCCAAAGCTAACTGTATCTTGGTCCAAGTATCTTTTATCGGAACAAAGTGAGCCGACTTGGTCAAACGATCAACTATTACCCATATCATGTTATTACCCCCGACACTCCAAAAACCCATTATTAAATCCATAGAGATAGACTCCCATTTCCACTCGTGCACTCGAGATTGAATATTACCTTGTGGTCATCGCTGTTCTCCCTTAACCCTCTGACATGTCAAACATCGATCAACGAACTCATCTGTTACCTTTTTCATCCCAGGCCACCAGAAAGTCTTCTTAAAATCCTTACACAGCTTGTCACCACCTGGATTTACTTAATATGGTGTCAATTGAGCCTCTGTCATGATCATCTTTCTCAACTCCTCATCATTAGAAACACACCAATTGCCATCAAATCTCACACATCTCGTATGAATAGAGAATCGAGACACTGTCCCTTTCTCTACTCCAGCTCTCTCCACCCTCAATCTTAGGATCCAATGCCTATTTCTTAATGTCATCATAAAGATCTAGCTCCACTGTCAAGTCCCCTCTAGCATCCTCTTTCTGTATCATATGTATCTCTATCTTCCCCACCTCTTCTCTCAACCTCATTAAAGACATAGTTGTGCATAGAGAATGCACACTCTTCCTGCTCAGCGCATCAACAACCATGTTTGCCTTCCCTTCATGGTATATAATATCCATGTCATAATCCCCTATAAGCTCCATCCACCTCCTCTATCTCATGTTCAGGTCCTTTTGAGTGAAGATGCACTTGAGGTTCTTGTGATCTGAAAACACCTTAAAGGTCGCTCCATAAAGATAGTGCCTCCAAATCTTAAAGGCTAACACAACTGCACCCAACTCCAGATCATGTTTCGGTAGTTCTCCTCAAAGGTTTCCAATTACCTAAAGCATAGGCAATTACTTTCCCGTTCTGCATCAACACACAACGTTTGGAACGCCGTCTCACAACTTTCATCCCAACGAAACCTGTTCTCTTTCCTCATCAACGCTATCATAGGTCTAGCTATCTTGGAAAAGTCTTCCACAAACCGACGATAGTACCGCCAAACCCAAGAAACTCCCCGATCTTTCGCTTGGAAATTCTTCTGGGCTTCCCACCGAGTTTGATCCCTCTATCTTTCACTGATCCATAGCTACACCCTTCTTGAAATCACATGCCCCAGAAAAGCAACTTCTTGAACCAAAACTCACACTTAGACAACTTTGCATATAGCCATGGTCACGCAAAGTCTGCAACACTAACCTCGAGTGCTCCTCATGCTCCTCCTTAGTTTTAGAATAGACTAAGATATCATCGATGAAGACCACAACAAACCTATCCAAAATCGATCAAGACCCGGTTCATCAAATCCATAAACAAGCACGTGCATTAGATAACCCAAACGGATCACAACATACTCATAGTGACCATACCGATGTAAAAGTTGTCTTCGGATGTCCTCATCCCGAATCTTCACCGATGATAACCCTACCTCAAATCAATCTTTAGAAAGACTTCGCCTCTGTTCAACTCGGTCAAACAAATCATCTATCCTTGGCAAAGGATACCCGCTTCTTCACTCAGTAACTCGTTCAAGTCTCCGTAGTCGATGCATAACCTCAAACTCCCATCTTTCTTTTTTCACAAACAACACCGGTGTTCTACGGTGATACACTAGATCTAATGTATCCCTTTATCAATCAAATCATCCAATCAAGCTTTCTTCAGCTCCTCCAACTCCTTAGGACCCATGCGGTACGGGGCCTTAGAGATTGGTCTCGTCCCCGGTTTCAACTCCACGCTGAAATCTATCTCCTCTTTTGGTGGTAAACCTGATCTCCTCCGAAAAACCATCCGGAAACTCTCCCACCACCGTATCCGATCAATCACAAACTCACCATACTATGGTCTCTCACATGTCATAAGATCAAAGGACACCTCTTCCTTAGATATGACTTCAATGTCACCGCTGCAATCAACTTGACTTTGGGTTTGACAAAAAACCCACGATAAGACATGCTAACTCCCTTAGGACCTCTCAAAGAGACTCTCTTTTGGTGATAGTCGATTCTAGCTTTATACTTACCCAACAAATCCATGCCAACTATCATATTGAAACCATCCATAGGAAACTCTAACAAGTCCACTGCTAGGTCAACCCGCCCAACTATCATAGACACACCCTTATGCAACCTCCCACAAGATGTGAGATTCACCCGACTGATAAAAACTTCCTCTTTTACAAACTCAAACTCTCTCAAACCCAAAATCGAGCTGACTGATGATACAAAAAGACTGTGACGCCCCCGTTTCAAACAAAACAAAGGTAAAGACTCCATTAACAAGAAAAGTACCCGTGACTACGTGAGCATCATCCTCAGCTGCTTTCTTCTCCATCATAAAAACCTTGCCCTCGGTCTTCCCCACTCCCTGGACAAAGTACTAAGCGTAAGTAGACGGCTTAATAGCCGACCCCGACCCCCGGTTGTTGTTCGCCGGGTCTGCGATAAGAATTACCGCCATGCGGTTAGCCCCACCGTTGTTCTCGATCACCCTCGATTATTCCATGACCCGGCCGGCTTTGCATTAGCATAACTCGAGACAGCCCTAAGAGAAACACCACTGTGATCGCCCTCGAAAACCCCCGCCAAAGACTAGTCCACTCATGTCTCTTGTAGCCCATACACCGCAATTAAAGCAAGATAACCCCCGACTGCTACTACCACCACCGCGGCCACGCCCATAGGAAGCTCCACCACTAAACCCCGATTCCGAAGAGTAAGCCCTCGCGTGGTTGTGGTTACCCCTCTTGTAACTAGACCGACCACCACCTCACTCTTAGCTTTCCTCTTCTTAAACCTCTCCCTATTCTCCTTAGCCATCTCTACCAACCTCTCAGCTCTCCCGCACGCTCATACCTCCTTAACATTGGTAAGGACTCCTACATGCAGCTTCTCCATGATCTTGGGTGTCAAACCCTTCTCAAATCTCAATGCTAAGTTCTCCTGACTCAGCCCCAAATCCTCTCCGTACCTAGAATTCTCATTGAACTTGTGATAGTACTCATCCACTGTCATATCCGAAGCCATCTTGAATTCATCAAACTCCTCCCTCAACTTACTACGGACATGTTCCGGCATAAACTCTCGACGCATAGCTCTCTTGAACTCACTCCAAGGTATAGTTGACAACCCCTGTTTCACATGTAGGTGCAAGGCACTCTCCCTAACCTTGTCCCACCACTCTCCTACGCATCTCTCAAGGAGAACATATCTTTTTCCACTCTAAAGTCCTCAGGGCAATGAACCACATTAAGAATGTTCTCCATCTCTCTATGTCTATTATCAAGCAAGATTGGCGCACCTCTACCCATATACTCTTTTGGGTTAAACTGAGCGATGTTGATACTCTTCATAGCGAAATCCACTCCAGCCTCTTTATCTTTCCCAAACTTCTTTAAAGCATCAGTGAGAGCATCTTAACTATCTCATCAATGCTCATATTCTCAGTCCTGGCATACAACGCATTTCTCTTTGGCGGCATCTTTTTTTTTGGTGAAATGTGAATTGATATTAATAATCAATAAGTAGTTTACATCACCATACAATGACCCTACCTTCCTCACACATAACAGCTAACTAGGTATGCCTACACTAGTTAACCAACTACACCCAGCCCTCATTTTACATTTAGTAAGCCTGTTATGAGCTCTATAAGTACATCATTTCTAATTCTACCAAGAATAAAAGAAGGACTAGGCACAACTCCCTCACCCTACATCTATTATGAGCAAGCCATATATGATAAATGAGACTAGCTAAGCCTCGCAAAAAAATAATCGCTTCTTGAACAGCGAAGGGCATCTCCAACCGCAGACCATAACGTAGGCTCCTTATCACCCAGATCAAAGCTTAACCAATTATGAACCAAATGTAAGCATTGTCTCCAAAAAGCACAATAGAAAAACAGATGAGCTTTACTTTCATCACTGAAGCAAAGAACACAAGCAGTCTCGGTCATTCCATGAGCAAAGTATGTCCCTAGTAGACACACTGTAAGAGCATACAACTGCAATACAAAAGTGTGTTTTGGAACATTTAACTTATTCTGCATCACGGGCCACCAGGGGACTCTAGCGGTGTCATGATGAAGCCATTCATAACCTTTCTACACAAAAGATAGTCACCAGAGACCTAGGAATCATTGTAATAGCCTCGTTTGAAAATCTCTTTGACCTTGCAGATTTGCCTCCATGCCCACTAGACCGCAAGAGGGGTTGATAAGTCCACCATAATTTGTTCTTGATATAAATGGCATTGACCCACTTAATCAAGAGGTGATCTTGGTTACTTGCAATCCACCAGGTAAACTTAGCTATGCAAGCTTTGTTCCAGTCAGCATAGTTAAGAAAACCTAATGATACGGTCGTTTGTACCAAAAATAAAATACCAAGATACTACTACCGAAGTCGAGTACGGTAGTAGGGTCGATCTCCACAGGGAGGCGGTTTACTATCTACGTGTCTATTCTATCATCTCACGGTCACAAGATGGGGGGTTTGAAATGTTTTGACTAAACTAATAGAATAAGGCAAGAGAAATAAGAGCAAGAGAAATTAACAATAGGAGAAGGAAACTAGGATTTCGGTCTTGATGAACGTCGGTTAATCACGATTAAGGTCCGGATCAGTCGATGAGTCGATGCCTAGGGGGCAATGAATATCTCCTTTCGGTCTCAATTCACCCAAAAATGCTATTAGCTTAACTTTCGCCCTCACTAAAGCATCATATTGTTCATCTGCGGGTCTCGCTTCTTCCAACCTTTCGGTCCGGTCAAGGTTTACCAATATAAAAAGGCTAATTGCTTCAATCAACTAGCAAGATACGAGTTAAAGTGCGGTGATTAACAAAGATGACTACAACAACAACGATAGATCTAATAACCTAATTAGCAATTAACATTCATTCATTGACTACCCTAATCCTAGCAAGAGAATTTAGCTAGACATAATGGTAAAAGAGATAAGAGCGAGAGATAAAGAAGAAATAGGCATTAAATAAAAGTAAAGGGAAGGAATAAATTACAAAGAATAATGATCCTAGGAAAATAAGAGAAGGAAGAAGCGGAAGAAGCGGCAGAAAAAGTAACGTGATCCCTGACGACCTTACAAATGACGTCCTAACTTCCTATTTATAAGAAACTAGGATTTATTTAACCTAATGACGAAATAAACCAAAAGCCCAAGCCCGAAAGAGAATCCACTCGATCGAGTTGTTTTAAACTACTCGTCGAGCAAATCTGGCTCAAACTACTCGATCGACTAAAAGTCTTACTCGATCGAGTAAACACTAAATGAATTCACGATCGACCATATAAAGTGCTCGATCGATTGATTATTTGGCCTAAAACCACTCGATCGACCGATTAAATACTGATCGAAAGTGAAAACTAACTTCAAGCTGACTACAAAATCTCGTTAGTTCAGCTATGACTTGTCCTTTTAGCTCCCGAAACATCTTCACGCATCCCAAGACAACAATAATTCCGCTCCAAATTCACTCTTCCTCCAAATGCATGCAAAACGGACGATAAAAGGCTTGATTTCACTACTTTCTGGTTCATATCTGCAAATAAGACAAAATAACCCAAAGTAGCATATTCGGGGCATTTCGTAGCATAAAACTACGATAATAGCATAGAAATACGTGCGTAAATAGGCCAAAAAGACTATATAAAATGCACGTATCAAATCTCCCCAAACCAAACCTTTACTCGTCCTCGAGTAAACTAAATGCAAACTAAGGAACGGAAAAGATAACTTAGAGCTAGCTACAAATGCCCACTTAAACTAATTTAATGCAAGCAACTAATACTTATAGCAAGCAACAAATGCAAACGAGTTATAAGATGTTTATAATAAAGTCAAACCACGACCTTGCAAGACCTTTAATAATGGACTCTTACGGGTCACTCTTCTCTCATGAAGCAAAGGGTGAACACATATATGTAAGAGAGAAAGAAAAATAGTCGCTCACCTAAATCATGACCCACATAAACATGCATGCAACTAATATGATAGACAATTCTAGCTACCGTACACATTCCAACCAAACAAGGTCCTGTCACAGCCGAGGGCTTACAAAAATATGGTAAAGTGAGGCAATGGGTAAGAAAATGCAAAACATTTATGGGAATGTGGAGGTATAGGTGATCAAGCAAGTACCTAAACAAAACCATATAACAACATCCATTTCTAACTCAATTATGAATTAAGCACAATGCCCTACATTTGGCATAAAACTCACCAAACCGAACTGAAAATACTTCTCAAATGATATAGATAAAGCATAGGAGTGAAACCGTCTCATCAAACAACATCTTTTTTTCAAATCTTTTCTTTCTATTTTATTTTTTCGGTTTCTTCTTTTTTCTTTTCTTTTCCTGTTTTTTTTCGAATTCCTTTTTCAAATTCTTTTTTTTTTCTTTTTTTTCTTTTTCTTTTTTTTTTTCATTTTTCACGTTTTTTTTCATCATCCTCCCTTTCTTCTTAGATTACCAACTCTGAATCAACAGAATATGAGCCAAACTTGGCACAATGAAATATATACCGCAAAACATACACTAAACTAGCTTGACAAGGCAGGCTAAATTTGGAATGTAGCTAAGGGTCAACAGGCAAATTTGGCTAATGTGGAGTTAAATGGGTAAAAATGAAAGAAAGGGAAATGTAAGCACCTCCCTGCATGTGACACCAACCACTAACCCGAATGTATGAAGGCAAAAAGCAATTGAATTTCATATATGTGCAGATTGATGAACATGTTATGCAAGGAGTAACTACTCACAATCCTACATGAAACCGGTCACAAATGACACCGCCCGTTATACGGCTCTAATCCTTACAAATAATAAGTAGGTTGCCAAAATTTCAGGTCAAGTCTATTCGTTCAGCTAAATTCAACATTAACTCGTAGATATGCAATAAGACAATGCTAAAAAGAATAATAGTTTATTGCAAGGCTTAAACGGAAAGACAAATCAGTAAAGTGCAATTTCATCATTGAAATCAATCGTTCCGACTCAACCTATATGCAAAAATAAACGTGAAATTTTTGAAATTTTCTAAATTTTCAATTTTTATGAGATTTTTGATTTTTATGAAAATAAACAACAATGCATACAAAAATTAAACGTGACAACAGAAAATGCAATAAAAACAACATGCGACACGATATGGATGCATAACCTCCCAAACCAAACCGTACAATGCCCCATTATACCAAAACATGGAAAGGAAATGCAAACCGAAAGAGAAAGAGAGTAAATACGAAAGCTTACAAGAATACGCGAAGAAAGGACCTCCCAAACCGACCATGAACATGGAGGTTGCTAAAGACCCGGAATACCGTCACGAAGCTAATCCAAGTAAAAACACTCGATGGCACTCAAACAAAGTCGATCGAGTGAAATGGGCGTCTAAAATCGCCGATTGAAATGAAATTAGGTTGATCGAGTAGTTCTCTCTTTGCAGGTGCTCGATCAGCAGGAAAACTGCTTTCGATCGAGAGGATTTATCAGCAAAAGAGCTCGATCGAGTACAAAAAGTACTTGATCGAGTGATCCTCAGTGTGTTCCTGCAAAACGCAAATAAAAACAGCCCGCAAACTAACTAAACAAGCATACTGAGATAGTCTATGGTATGAAAACCATTTATTACAACTGAAATGAAATAAAAATGCAAAATAAAAACTCCGGGTTGCCTCTCGGGTAGCGCTAGCTTCAGTCAGGTCCCAGCTCGACCTTCTTTTTCTTCGAGCCTCTCTAAACAGTTATAATCAAAACAGTTTAAAGCGCACAGCATTAAATCATAAATCTGCGCATGTGCTACACAGAAATGTAAGTAGCACCACAGTGGAATAAAGAAATAGGAAATAAAATTGTACAACCGTTTAAGCCTAACAAATTTCCTATGTGAGCTCCTAAATTTATCCACAAAATAAAGGAGCGCAGGAGCATTGACAATAAATTAGGGCTCCGTTTTAGATTAACAAAATTGAAATGACAAGGACGGTGAAAATTCGTTAAATTAAACGTCCACATGGGAGGGGGTATAGCATTAAAGGCACGAGTCAAACGAGGTAGCGTACTTTGAATATTAACAATAATAAAATTATCGCTAATTACCTCAGGTAGGTTGCTCTCAACGATGGGATCATAGATAAAGGAATTTATTACCTCTTCCGTGCTAGGAGCAACTACCGACTCAGCTGTCCTTTCGTCACCCTTCTCAGTGGATTTCGTCCTGTAAATCGCAGCCTCAAGTGCATCCAACTCGGCCTTGTATAGGGGCGACTCACCGTATCCATTATCATCATCAAAATTGTCGTCTAAAACGAACCCAAGCAACAAATCATTGCTCTCGCTGGCCAACTCACTCGATCGAGCGGGTATTACTCGATCGAGGACTTCCCTCCTGGGTTTCACTCGATCGAGTGCTTTGAACCACTCGATCGAACAGCTTTTCTGGAAATTCACTCGATCGACTAATATAAGTCACTCGATCGAGTGATTCTTCCCCGTACAAAGACAAATCCTCGTGTAAGGCGTGTGAAATATGATAGAAATTGTCATCCGAGTCATAAAAATCATCCTCGATTGGCAACACGGTTTCTTCATGGGAAAACCGATCTCGACATTATACCTCTTCTGGTTGTCAACTATCCGACTCAACAACTAATGAGCTATTTCGGACTCGAGCTTATCAAATCGCAAAAAAGTGTCTATATCACCTTCTTGCACTTGGAATGCAAGTGTCTCAACAGAGATTTCACTCAGAAATCTCTTCTTTTTGTATATCGGGAGGTTCTTGTTGCGTGGCCATTGATAGGGTGGATGTGGCGGCACAATCGGAGAGAAATGGCTAACTCGTCCCCAAAGCTTGAACTCGTAGATCGTCATTTTCTGCCATACAAGAAACTCCATTGTGCTCAAGAAACCACATCTCCCGAGAAATCACTGCTGTGTCATATAATGGGACATAGGTGACCGGTCAAAGGTACTCAAGCCTTCCCTTTGACAATCTTTCACCTAGAACTGTCTAGGTAGAACCTGTAAGGCCTATCAAAACAAAGACTAAAGAAAAAGATTAGAACGGCCTCAAGGAAAAATCCCGAGGCTAAAAAAGGTAATTAAACAAATAAATAAATAGTTGCCTCCCCGGCAATCGGCGCCAAAATTTGATACGGTCGTTTACTAAAAAATAAAATACCTAGATACTACTAACAGTGTCGGTAAAGTAGGGTCGATCTCCACAGGGAGGCGGTTTACTATCTACTTGTCTATTCTATCTCGTCACGGTCACAAGATGGAGGGTTTGAAATGTTTTGACTAAACTAATAGAATAAGGCAAGAGAAATAAGAGCAAGAGAAATTAACAATAAGAGAAGGGAACTAGGATTTCGGGTCATCAATGAACGCGCTAATCATAGTTAAGGTCCAGATCAGTCGATGAGTCGGTCTAGGGGGCAATGAATATCTCCTTTCGGTCTCAATTCACCCTAAAATGCTATTAGCTTAACTTTCGCCCTCACTAAAGCATCATATTGTTCACTGCGGGTCTCGCCTATTCCAACCTTTCGGTCTAGGTCAAGGTTTACCGATATTAATAGGCTAATTGCTTCAATCAACTAGCAAGATACAGTTAAGGGCAGTGATTAACAGCATAGACTACAACAACAACGACAGATCTAATAACCTATTTAGCAATTAATATTCATTCATTGACTACCCTAATCCTAGCAAGAGAATTTAGCTAGACATAATGGTAAAAGAGATAAGAGCGAGAGATAAAGAAGAAATAGGCATTAAATAAAAGTAAAGGGGAGGAATAAATTACAAGAATAATGATCCTAAAATAAGAGAAGGAAGAAGCGAAAGCGCGCGTGTAAAAATGTAACGTGTGATCCCGGACGACCTTAAAAATGACGTCCTAACTTCCTATTTATAAGAAAATAGGATTTATTTAACCTAATGACGGAAATAAACCAAAAAGCCCAAGCCCAAAAGAGAATCCACTCGATTGAGTGGTTTTAAACTACTCGATCGAGCAAATCTTGGCTCAAACTACTCGATCGAGTAAACACTAAATGGCAACTGGTCGATCGACCATATAAAGTGCTCGATCGACCGATTATTTGGCCTAAAACCACTCGATCGACCATTAAGTACTCGATCGAGTGAAAACTAACTTCAGCAGACTACAAAATCTCGTTATTCAGCTATGACTTGTCCTTTTAGCTCCCGAAACATCTTCACGCATCCCAAGACAGCAATAATTCCGCTCCAAATTCACTCTTCCTCCAAATGCATGCAAAACGGACGATAAAAGGCTTGCTTTCACTACTTTCTGGTTCATACCTGCAAATAAGACAAAATAACCCAAAGTAGCATATTCGGGGCATTTCGTAGCATAAAACTACGATAATAGCATAGAAATACGTGCGCAAATAGGCCAAAAAGACTATATAAAATGCACGTATCACCTAACCCTCCATGTTGCTTGCTGTTGCAATAAAAATCCCAGGAGACAAGAGGACTTTTGAATTGATCATTCCCTGACCAAAGATAGTTCCTGCAGATCCCAACAATTTTATTGATGACAGTGGTAGGGATGAGGAAAATTCTAGCCCAATAAGCATGCAATTGAGATAAAACAGCCTGTGTGAGCACCATCCTACCAGTATAGCTAAGCTTCCTTACCCCCCAACTTCGAATTCTAGCAACAATTTTTTCCACCAACCTATTACAGTCCCCCACAGAGAGCCTCTTATAGGAGATGGGGATTCCAAGATACTTGAAAGGAAAAGACCCTTTAGAAAAATTGGATAGTTGTAGAATTTTAGACTTGTCCTCATGGCAAATTCCATTCATAAAAATCTCAGACTTGTCATGATTGACAACAAGTCCAGATGCATCTTCAAAAGTTTTAAGGGCCCTCAATAAAGTCTTGATAGAAAAGTAATCCTCTCTACTGAATAACAGTAGGTCATCAGCAAAACACAGATGGCGCAGCTTTAAACTTCTGCATAGGGGATGAAAATTAAATCCTTTCTTGGCAGTCACAACAGTCAAAATTCGAGTCAGGTACTGCATACAGAGGGTAAACAGGAGGGGAGACATGGGGTCGCTTTGTCTGATCCCCCGTTTGCCAATGAAGTACCCAAATTGATTCCCACTTAAGGAAAGAGAGAAGAAGGGAGAGGTCACACATGCCATGATCCATCTCACCATTATTGCAGGGAAATGCAGACTCACTAAGACATCCTCAATGAAGGTACATTCAATAGTATCATAAGCCTTGCTGAGGTCTATCTTCATTAGTGCCCTAGGGGAGCAACTCTTCCTATTGTAGAGCCTAACTAAGTCCTCTCAAATAAGGACATTATCTACAATATCCCTTCCTTTAATAAAGGGAGTTTGGTTGTGACTAATGATACTGCCTAGGGCATCATTTAATCTGGAACAAATAATCTTGGTGATGCATTTGTAAATCACATTGCAGCACGCAATGGGCCTGAAATCCATAACAGTTTCAGGTATCTCCTTCTTAGATATGAGGGTGATAACAGTTGCATTGATTTGTCTAAGGAGCCTGCCATTCAAAAGAAGTCCTTAACAGCCTGTGTGATATCAGGACCAACCACACTAAAAGCATCCTTGAAGAATTGGCTTTTGTAGCCATCAGGTCAAGGTGCTTTATCAGGTGGTATGAAGAACAGAGCATCCTTGATTTCTACATCAGTGACTTATCTGGTCATATCAGTAGCTTGACCCTCAGAAACCAGAGTCCCATGAGCCATAACTCCCTTGCAGACTGGTGTCACAGTTTTGTCACTTCCAAGAAGAGAAATGTAGTAGTCAAGGAAAGCTTGCTCAATGGTAGAGTTACTGTCACAAATAACCCCCTGCATATCCTTAATCCTCAGCACTTTATTACTTCTTCTCCTAGCTTTAATAGAGCAATGAAAATAGTGGGTATTATCATCCCCATTATTTAACCACTGCAACTTTGCTTTTTGAGCCAGAAAGCTCCTCCCTAGCCTCCTCCAACTAAGAATAAGATTTAGCAGCTTGCTTTTCCTCTTCCGGAAGCACAAGATTACTTGGGTCAACATGAACTTTCCTTTGAATGTCATGAAGTAGTACCTCTGCAATATGAGCAGCAGTCTCAATATGACCAAAATAATCCTTATTCAATTCCTTCAGAGGAGCTTTGAGATTTTTCAGCTTCTTGACCACTTGAAACATAAGGAAACCTTTGATATTAGTATCCCAGGTAGCCCTCACCACTCTTAAGAACTCCTCACACTTCCCCCACATGTTAAAATAATGAAATCTGGTCTTATGTTTAGGTGTATCTTGCCATACATCAATCACACATGGACTGTGGTCATAAAGGCCTTCAGGTAGGAAAGAGATGTTGCCTTCAGGTCCCTCTATAACCCACTGATCATTTGCCATAATTCTGTCTATTCTCACAGTACACTCTAGCCTCTCCATCTTGCTTATTATTCCACGTAAAGAAAGCACCAGAGGAAGCCAAATCACACAAACCACAATTCTCAGCACACTCTTGAAAGCCTTTTACCTCAGCCTTAGTAATAGTAGACCCTATTCTTTCATCCATAAAAAGAACATTGTTAAAATCTCCCATCACTAGCCAAGGATCCCTCATACAACTTCCAAGAGAATTTAAGGCATGCCATAAATCTTCCCTTTCATGACTTTTGTTGAAGCCATACACCACAGACAGAATCCAGGAAATTTTTTTGAGTATATAAGTCACTCTCACATGAATAACTTGAGCAAACTTAGAAATCAACTCCACTTTATAGACATTATCATCCCAAATGATCCAGATTCTACCCCCCATCCTTGATATCATTATTGTGAAGTAACTGCCAATTCTAATTCAAACCACTTTTCACCTTATAAATGTTACTTATTCTTACACTAGTTTCTAACAACCCACACAAGCCAATATTATTCAAATGCAATAGATGTCTAACATCTCCTTGCTTATTAGGCTTGTTTATTCCCCTGACATTCTAAAACGCAATCATAGTCATTTTCAACAAAAAGCCTATTCCTCCTTATCCCAGTGGCAGGTTCATTACTCATGCCCAGACTTATAATCATTCTATCCATGAAAGATCCACCCTCACTCCTATCTTGAGACTTTTCAGGACCATGTCTCAACAATTTGGTAATAATTCTGGCAGGTTTGATAGTGTTCAACATACCTCCATTAAAAGGCATAGGAGTAACTATAGTAGTAGGCTCAATTGTGGGAAGTGGTTTCTCCATAGGTACAGGTGCAGGAGGAGCCTGAGCTGTTTTAGGTCTCCACTCCATCCTAGCCTTACCTTTGTTTTGAACCACCTCCTTCTTCTTCTTACAGATATTAGCTAGATTCCCCATGCCTGAGCACTCAGTACATTTCAGTAGCTTCCACTCATAATGCACTATTTGCCTGTGATGAACATCCTTCTCATCCAAAAATTCAATAACATTAGGAAACTCTTGTCCCATGCTCACCTCAACCATAACTCTGGCATATCCCAGGAATGACTTTGTTTGAGTAGCAGTGTCAAGTCTCACTAGTTTACCTACTAGACTGGCTATTTTGTTCAAGGCTAAACCCCAAAATTTCAAGTCCAACCCGTAAAATCTAATCCAGATAGGTACAACCTCAATTTCAGATTTAACCATTTTGACATCAGGAGTCCAATCCTTGACAAGCGAGGGTTGTTATCAAAGAAGACTGGTCCAGTCTCAAAGATACTTTTGTTTGCTAGTGGCATCTTTGAATCTAACACAAATACCATTAGCAAGAGAGGAGACAATATTATTATCATGAAATTTCCAGACCCTACGAAGAAAACTGCCCAAAATGTAACCAGGAGGGTTAGCACCTAGTACGTAGCAGAAAATTGCATTAATTGGTCCAGTAATCAATTTCCGGTTGAACAACTTCAATATCTAATTTGAGGATTACCTTATCTGATACAGAAGATGTTGAATTACGAGGCTGATGACGATTAACCTGCGACCACTCCTCCTCCGATTCAGCGTGATCTTCATCAATAGTCTCCATTTCTTGACCCAGATCAAAAGAATGAATCGCAAAAGCAGGAGATGTCTCAGGCTGAGCATTCGTCGAACGACTGGTGGAACCGATTTCGAAGTTATGCTGTTCATTCAATTGTATACTAATTGGCGTAATACTAGATTGTTGTGGTTTATTATTGGATGAATTATTATTTTTTGTGTTTTTGATAGTTTTATTAGGTGAATTATTGTTAGAAATCTTAGGATTACCTTTCTTATTTTTAGCGATTACTGAAAAATTAGTTAGGGTTCTAAGATTTCTCTCTCATAGCTTTCTCTCTCTTCACTCCTATACATTTTAATATGATATGTTATTTTCCCTCTTGCGGCATCTTTGCACTATATAAGAGAAAAGGCAAACATGAACATACATCCCACAACTCAAACACGCATATGACCTGTGAAGAACCTACTCGATCGAGTAACACAGCCTACTCGATCGAATTGAGACCACTCGATCGAGTTACCCACCTACTCGATAGAGTGCCTCGACTCCAGAACCTGACCATAATACATCCAAAACATCACTCGATCGAGCCATGTACATACTCGATCGAGTTGATCCTACTCGATCGAGTGCCCAAAAACAGTACACTGTCCAGAAACGTTAAACACTCCACTCGATCGAGTCACTCACCTACTCGATCGAGTGCCCCCCACTCGATCGAGTCATGCTGACTCGTATACTACTCGCATGCCCAATATGTATGTATGTATATATATATATATATATATATATATATATATATATATATATATATATATATATATATATATATATATATATATATATATATATATATATATTTATATATATATTTATATATACAACAAACGACAACTTACTTCACATGTTTCTAACAATCCACGTTATAAACCATTCATCATATAATTCCATAATCCATATTAACACATTTTCTCATATTACTTATCACCTTTCATCACAACGTTCTCCATCCTCCAGATGCATTAATCCACCAATTCACACAACACTTTCGTACATAGACATGCAACTTACATAGATAAACACGTAACGATCCCAAGACACACCCCATAGTGACCGGTTCAAAGTTGTAGGGCAAGATCGCGACTTTAGGACGTCTCCCAAGTCTTTGCATTAGCTCCTAACAACTCCTACCCGGGTTCATTTTATTTTGACTCCCTATGTTTATTGGGTTCATTAGTTACAGGTTCCAAAATCGTCTCTCTGATACCACTTTGTAACACCCCCATACTCCAAGTGCCTTACTAGGACCACTTAATGCATGTGAATGCTATCATCTCGGTTACCCAAGACAATGTGTATCAAATAGACAATAAAGAAATATACTTAATTAAGTAAATGAGTTAAACTGATTACAATCCAAAACCAAATCAAAACCAATACAAATGTTCCAAAACCAAACAACGTAAAATAAACTAAGTAAATGACACAGCGGAAGACTCTAGTGACTCATGTGATGACTCCATCCCAGCTATCCCTCGTGCACGTTGTTTTGGTAAGAATTTTCCGACTAAAGATTTGTGAGTCAATGCGGCTATTCCAATTAAAATACGATATTAAGGGCTTAAGTAGATCCGTAGTAAGAGCATGGGGAGAACGAAAGTAAACAACTAGTACGAAAGAGAAACAAATGAGAAGAAAGAGAGACAAACGAAAAGAAAGAGAGACAAACGACACAAGCAAAATGGTGACGCGGGAAACCCAAAATGTGGGAAAAACCGCGGGGGGAATGGTATCCCACCAATGATCCACTAGTAGTTAAAGTATTCGAGGGGAACCTAGCTGAACGATCGGAGATATAGCCTGTGATCTTCAAATGGCTAAGTACAAATGATATGAACGATGTATAAATTTCTAAGTGTGTTAATGATGTTAATTGTTGTAGGTGGTGAATGATATTTCTTCGAGTGGAGTTAATGATGAATGAAGAATGCCTTGAATCTGATGTTTGTTGCTCTTTTATAGCCTTTCTTGGGGTGGTTGCACGTGCTCCCTACATATGCTCAACCATATACTCCACTCCCTACGAAATAGGAAGTGGTTGCTGACTTTGTCAAAGCTTCTGCTGATAACCGCAATGTTCCTACTGACCATTTCAACGTTCCTTATGGTTGTTAGTTATTTAATTCAAACGTGGCCTTCGTATTACATGAATGTCCAGGTTCATCCCCCCTTGTTCTTCCTTGCGTCAAGCAGCCTAATACCTTATCATTGATCCGTGTGCCATTGTTTTGTCCAATTGCGAGTTGCCACGTCATGATGAGAATGAAAGGGTATTTTTACCCATACAATTACCCCCAAACTGCCGCTGTTCTGTTCTTGCTAGATGGATGCTCTTGAAAATTCCAGTCAAGAGGAAGAGTTTTGTGAGTTTTTTTTGCTCTCTTTTTATTTCTCAAAGTATAGACTTATTTTAGAACACTCTAAAATTATCACATACAATTTTTGTGTGTTCTCATGGAATGAATGATAGAAAAATGAGAACAATTCACATTATCTAAAGGGAAGGAGGAACCGGTTTTGGAGGGAGGGAAAAAGGGTGCCAATGCATGCACATTTGCTTTTTAGGTTGTTCTACTCAAGGTGTAGGCATGCAACCCTATCATGTAGAGGTTAATCATGATGCCTTCCACTAAACAACTCAATTAAGGCACACTAACCCTTATCCCTCCATTTTCGGTCACCCATATAACATGGTGGTCCATTTTATTTTTGTCATTTGTCAATTGTGACATATGTGACATGTTACATGACATGGTACATTATAATGCATTTTTAACACTTAAAAATCATCATATTAATAAAATATGTCACATACAAAAATAACTAGTAATTAATAATTACTTGTACCAAAATGGGTCATATGATTATAAACTACAACTTGTATTTATAATAAATTATTCATTCTATTTTTAATTCTTTCATAAACAATAAATTAATCTAAGTAATAAAACAATTCGATTACTTAAACCGTATCTTATTTAATCGAATTACAATGAGACACGTTAATTTTACTCACAAAATTATCCGTCAATTTTAAGCAATTTAATTAACTCGTATCAGCATACGATTAATTAAATGATAAATTAAGAGTATTTCCCAATAGGTATGACCTCAGGGTATCAACTGATCACCACCGTCGCACGACAGTAATGTCAAACTCTAGTCAGCCAATCATTACCGATATGTGTGGACCAGTTGACTGTAAAATATTACTTTCCCTCTTGTATTCTTAAATATGAGATTTAAACATGTGATCATCATGATCGACAATTGTGGTCGCATCATTGTCGGGGACACATACTCCAACAATCTCCCACTTGTCCTCGACAAGTGTGCATCACCAATTCTCTTGTCCTATTACTATCTCCCACTCAATTCAAGGTGTCTTTCGTGTCGTACTTGCAAGTGATCATATCGTGAGCGGTTTCCTCGATCTGGAGAATAACTTATTGACCGGATTTATCTATCATAGATACCTTCCGAGCGTGTCCACGCATTTCCAGTTCATTACTCCTCGAGTAGCCCTGAGATATTGTTTTAACCCTGATAAGGGGTGGACAATTCCTATCGCACTATTCCCTTCGACTAGCCACATCCATCATAACCTAAAATATGCCCATTTGACCCCATTTACGAAGGTCGCAGTAACATAAATGGAAGTTAATCAAAACTGTCCCACCTTAGGCGAACAGTCTTTAGTTAAAATAATCGACTCATTAAAATACTATAGTAGCTCCCGCCACGACCAGGCTATATAAATTTGCCAAAACTCTATAAGCGGTCATAAGGCCCGACAAAGTGTTCCTAACAGTCTGCCTATGTGATCGACTAGTCATCTCACATGACTCTATGGCACTTGAACTTGCCATCAATCGCATCACACTCTAGTCACTTCGAGACGTCACCTCATACAAGTGACTATGGGCAAATACCATGTTAATCCGGGTTCATTTTAACGGGGTTCAATATTGTCTCCACAACCCGTTTGAATGTAACAAAGTATAAAAGGAGTTTTTAGATAAAAACTCGAACGACAAATGTGATTATCACATATGAATATAGTCAATACCGATTACTACTTCATATTCTTGAAATCCAATTTGATCATGTATGTAGTTGTTCATCTCAATCCAATTAAAATGACATGACTGATCATGTTAAGCCTATGAGAAGGCTTTGGTTCGTAGGTTTTATCAACTTCTTGTACCTTACTCAACCTCACTACATACTCGTTTTCCTTTGTAAAGTATACATTTGCATTACAAAACTTTCTGAGTACGTGTCTAGATCCAATTTAGACATAAGCTCTCTAGTCATAGAACAGCTCCCACTGTTTTCACAGTGTGCGGGACCCATCCCTTTCGCACATCTCATGATTTCAAGTGTACTCAATTTCCGTTATAAGCATCTCTCATTGTTCTTTATTGCCTAGAACGATTCTAACAAATCCATTTCTTTAGATAACATAGCCACAATGGTTCCTTAACTATCTTTAGGTGTTTTGAATACGGTTTTGTCCGAAACCTTATACAATCTCAACGGTCATTAGTGTAAGCCCTTACACAAAATTAGTGAATTGCATAAAAACACTTAACTTGCATCTTTAATGCTTCTTCAAGAACTTAAGAATAATCAATATGGCTATTTGGTAACTATTACTTAAATTCGATTTGAAACAATTCATCATACTCAATGTATATGAAGCGTTATACATCATTACTCATTTAATTGATCCCAGAAGAGAAGCAAATGGAATTAATCAAATATGTTCAACTCGATTGAACTAATCATGAATCTTATCAACATAAGATTTCTTATCTGACGCTAATATCATGTAGATTTATCTCCATAAATCCGGATATTAAAGATGTATTATAATACTCCAAAAGCCTTAAATCATTCCCAATGATCAATATGTCATCCACATATAAGATTATTAAAATTTCCGTAACTCCCACTAAACTTCATGTATAAACACAACTTCTCAACCTATTGAGAAACGTTTTATAACATGATCAAAATGTTGACTCCAACTCATTGATGTCCTACTTAAGACCCTCTCTTAAGTTTCACATTATCTTAGGATTGCAAGAATCTACAAAACTCAAGACATGTATTGAATACATTCCTTCTAATTGAAGAAGTGGGTTTTAGATTCACTCGCTATATATATCTCATAATGAAACACAATCCCTAAGAAGATTCAAATAGACTTAAGCATTTCAACTAGTGCAAAACCCTTTGCCACCAATCAAGCTTTGATATCTAACAATTCACTTGGAATTTATTTCAGATTTTCATAGCTCTAAGCCTTGTATTGAGTTGCGACTTAAACACTCTCATATAAGTCATATATTCATTACTTTCCAGAAGTAACTTGAATCTAACAATTTCTTTGTAAGTTGTAAGCTCTTTACTTTCTTAAAAGTAACATGAATTCATTATCTTCAACAAGTGATGAATTTAACCTCCTAGGTTTCGAAGAAACAACGTTACGTAGCCAAGAAAGACCAGTTTCTTGCGACATATAATTTTTAACACAATTCTTTTGTGGCTCTTGAATACTTTCTCCTACTCTGTCTTCTAGAAATAAACTTGTATTCTAGAAAGACAAACTTCACAAGTCACAAACTTGTTATACTCGTGATTATTGAAAGGAAAAATGAGCATTTGTTTCTTGTGAAAACTTACAAGCATGGTACCCTACTTTTTCATATCTCATATGAATCGTTTTAGATTTAGTGGAAAAATAATTTAGACAAATGATAAAATCCCCAAAAGGATCAAGTAACTCAAAGTAACTAGATTAAAGTCCAAACCATATCGAATAGCGTTTGATTTCTTTTATCCAACCACACATTATCCCATAATGCGTGCGAAGAGAGATTAATTTGTGATACTATATCACATTTCCTTTGGCTTATATCAAAGTCTTCACTTTGATAATCCTATCACGACTAAATCGTGATTCCTGGAACTCTTTTAACTTCTTCAAAGATTTCTCTATTTACCTTATTAAGTGAACACATTAGTGTCAACTTAAATCGTTGGTAAAAGAAAATGATCAACTTATTCTGTCAATGATTTACAACTTCGAACTCCTTTTCAACCAAAAAGCACGAGACATCTTGCTTTGAATATAAGATACGCATATACCATAAGATTAACAATCTAATGGTTCCAAGAGTACTTGATAACTCTTTGCTTTCATCATTCCAGAATTTAAGGTTTAATCTTGGGTTACCAATTTGAGTCTTGCATCATCTACATGATGTATCATTCTAGTTTGGTTTAGAATATATTCACCTTGATAATTGGCTAGCCATACATCAAATCGTGGTGTATAGGGTCACAAAAGTGAAACCTCTTTTGTATCTTAACAAGATTATATTCTTATTCAGAGTTTATGCACTTAATAGTAATAATTAAGGTACAACTATAAACCCAAAACTATATTGATTACACAATGACTCTATCTTTCGACATTATTTGATGCTAGTCGTCATATTATAATCATCTTATGTATCGAATACAATGATGAAAACCTTCACCGGTTTCTAATATTGATTTAAGTAGTACTAGCAAAATTTATGTTAATCAAATAAACATTTAAAGAAGAAGGTCCCATTAGATGTCCCACAACTAACTTGCTGATTCTTCAATAATTTGGGGTAGTTTTCTTTCTAGCGTCCAACAATTAAGACGATGTTTTGAAACTTTATCGGTCGGGATTGATAGGTTTAGTATCGTTATTCTCAATAACTTTACTTTTACCATTACCTTGTATCAATTCCATTCTAATTTTACTTCTTAGAACCTCGTCCTTTTCTTAACGGTTAAGAGAATGCTCCCACTCAATTCAATGAGTCTTTGCTTAGAGAAGCAAAATTGAATTTCATGAAGACTACTCTTCATTCGTTCGTTTAGTCTTAAAACTTTCATTGAAGTGGTTGCTTTATTTTTGGTCAATTACGACTTCTAACAAATCTAATTACCAAATGATTTAGCGTTTCAAAGTACTTAATTCGATTAAGCATATGAAAAATAATCCATTGTAAGTAGATATGTTAGTCAAGAATCAAAAACCCTTTTGATCATGAATAACTTTTAACTATACTCTTCACATGAGATCCTTACAATGGATAATACGAGGTTTTTAGAAGAAAATTCAAATTTTGTCTTTAGTTGCGATGTTTTAATGGAGATTTGAACTAAAATCGAAATGATATCGTATAAATTGAGTTAAAGAAATAGAACAATATGATAACGGAATAATGAAAACAAAACATTTATCGTTATAATAATACTTGTAAATAATTTAACAAGATATGAGCATTTATATAGTGACCTCTACCCAACTATTATAAATGATACCAAGATCCAAATTCATATTAACTTGGGCATGCTTTGCCGATACAACCCTCATCAATATAACTCGGTTGATTAACTCTTTAATCGATTCTACTTTTAGAACTCTTGGTCGATAAAATTACATTAATATTTATCTTTAGCCAAAAACACATCCGGCTATGGTCGGGAATACTTTTGTTGTTCATCCCAAATTTCGAATAAATGTGTCCATGATCCAAATTCACATTAACTTGGGCACGCTTTGGCGATACAACCCTTATAACCATGAATTCGGTGGATAGAAATTTATCACCCACTTCCCCTACGTAATAAGGTTTGTACCCCAGTTTGGCCGAGCGCACTCCCTCACGAAATAGGTTTTCATGGTTTCTAATTTTTGGTAAGGCTAAGTCTCAATTGTTTATTTAGCGAGAGGTCATGTCAATTTATTATCTATCACGTTTTAAGTGAACTAAAGCGGTGAACTACGATAATTGTAATTGACACGGTCGATAAACTCGATTTAAAATGAATGTTTAGTTATGGCGATTTAGCGATGCATGCAACATATAAATAAAATGTAAACCATAAAAATAAAATCCTAGTATGGCCTTCCTAAAATAGTAAATCTAATAAACTATTACAAATGCGGAAACCAACTACTTTGGTCCCTTGAACTTCGGTCTTGGCACGCGTCTCGAGGTAACACCGTCTTCATGGAAACTCCGGGAAAATTACAAATAATAAATAAAATTACATAATTTCCTATTATATATTAATAATAAAAATAAATCTATTAAATTACAAAACGGTGATACAAGATTACAATAATTACAACCGAATTGATATTCCCATACATTTCGGGTAATACCAATTAAAAACTAAGACCATACTAATGAAAATTACATAATTCAAAAATTATAAAAAATAAAAATATGACAATCATAAATAAAATGCAGCATTATAATATGTATGAACATGCTTAATTTTATGCTAAATCGCCTTTTAAGAGCCAATATCGTATAATTTATCGGTTTTTATGGATTTGCGTGATTATAACTTGTCAAAATCAGAATAATTACATAAATTCATATTTATGTACAAGTTAATTACCCTAACCATCTTAGGACTCAAAACTTAGTCTCCACTAACATTTTGACAATATTAATCTTGATTTCTTAAAATTGTTCATAATGGATCAAAAATACAAAATTATGCTATAAACTTCAAATTAAATCAAAATAATTTCAAAAATTGAAATTCAAACTTATGAACATTCTGGAAAAATACCATGACTCTCATAATGTTCAATACTTAGGTTAAATATTTCGAAAAATTATCGAGAAAAACAATGTTGCGGTTTATCGGTTTTAACAAATATGACCATTAAAATATGAGAAACTTTATTTTCATCAAATTTTCACTTTTAGATCTGAAATATATGATAAAATGCAATATGTGACGTTTTTTCTTTAGTCATGAAGTATGTTTTAGCATTATAACTAATTATAGTCACTATTTATGTGATTTTTCATCAAAAATTCATAAATCGTGCAAAAAGACTTCACTATAGCCAAATATTTTACACACATCTTGTAAAATTGCATGTGACAACATACTAAATTTCCATGACCAGATTCGAAATATAACTCATATTAACCTATTTACCCATTTAAATACGATTTGAACTTATAAAACTCATATTTCGAGCAAAACAACTTATTTTAACATGAAAATTTACAGGCCATCAGTATGTATTACATGTGAAAATATATCCAAAAATCACTGGAAAATTCAAAGTTTAGCTATTTTTCGTCCAAAAATGACATTTTTCTCATAAAAATCACATTTTAATGCCAATAATATATAAAATGAACAACAAAATCCATAAATGAACCAAAATATCCCTAATACATTTTAGGACCAGAAACTTTAACATGCAATGTGATTTCGTGATATATCATAATAAACACAAAATTACAAGTTTTATTTGTTAATAAGATTAACTCGGAAAAATAATAAACCGATTTGCATGCAAACAACCTAAGGCTCATGATACCAATTGTTAGAATTCATTAATCTTATTAGTGTACATATTCATATATGGATTAATTTATTTGGTCATAAAATAAATACAAGATCTTATGCATGCAAACATAAGACAAAGTAGAGAAGAAATTGTCGCTTCTTACATTGGTGTCTCGGATTTATTGGGCACCAACAAGATCTCCTACATGTTAGTTCTTGAGCTTTCCAACAATGGATGAACAAGATTCAAGTTTAGAATCTCTCCCAAGGAATTATACCCAAGGAATACCCTTAATAATTTTAATTAATATGAGACTAGTATTAATTAAAACAAGCTTAAAATGACACAAAATAATTTGTAATTTTGCTCTTGAAAATTTCGGTCAAGAGGAAGAGTTTTGTGAGTTTTTTTTTGCTCTCTTTTTCTTTCTCAAAGTATAAAATATATTTTAGAACACTCTAAATTATCACATACAATTTTTGTGTGTTCTCATGGAATGAACGATAGAAAAATGAGAACAATTCACATTATCTAAAGGGAAGGGGGAACCGGTTTTGGAGGGAGGGAAAAAGGGTGCCAATGCATGCACATTTGCTTTTTAGGTTGTTCTATTCAAGGTGTAGGCATGCAACCCTATCATGTAGAGATTAATCATGATGCCTTCCACTAAACAACTCAATTAAGGCACACTAACCCTTATCCCTCCATTTTCGGTCACCCATATAACATGGTGGTCCATTTTATTTTTGTCATTTGTCAGTTGTGACATATGTGACATGTTACATGACATGTTACATTATAATGCATTTTTAACACTTAAAAATCATCATATTAATAAAATATGTCACATACAAAAATAACTAGTAATTAATAATTACTTGTACCAAAATGGTGTTGGAATATGTGTCCTCCGACAATAATGCGATCACAATTGTCGATCATATTGATCACATGTTTAAATCTCATTTTAAGAATACGTAAGGGATGATTCATTTTATAGTCAACTAATCAACATTAATCGGTAACGATTGGCTTGCTAGAGTTTGACGTTACTGTCGTAGGACGGTGGTGGTCAGTTGATCCCTTAAGGTCACACCTAAAGGATGATGCCCTTATTTGTAAAGTTGATTAATTGTATGACGATGCAAGTTGATCAATTCCTTAAAATTGAACAATTCAATTTGTGAGAGAGAATAATTATCTTATTGTAATGGGATTAAATAAGATTTATTTTAGTAATAAAATGCTTTGTTACTAAAATTGTTTATTGTTTGAGAAACAATAGAGATAAGAATGAATGGTTAATTATAATTACAAAATGTTGTGAATTATAATTACATGACCCATTTTATTTATGTGATCAAGTATCACTAGTCAATTTATTGGATGTAATTAAATTAATTCATGAAATGATATTTATGTGATAAATATGCATTAAATTAATTAATAACATGTATCATACTACATGTGACATATTGTGTGACAATTGACAAATTGACAAAATAAAATGGTGGTCCATATTATGAGTAAACCGAAATGAAGGAGGAGTTAGTGGGTTGTGGTTATTTTATTTTATGTGATAAAATTAAAACAATGATGCCTATACCTAATAACCTTACACCTACTCTTACACATCTATTTTCTTGTGAAGACAAAAAAGTGGAAAGCAGATGCCCTATACTCCACTCCAACCGTGAACCCTCCACCATGAAGAGGATTAATTTCTCTTATTATTCATTCTAATATATCACATGCAAAAGGTTCATGAATTATGCTCTCTTCTCTCTCTTTAATCTTCATCAAAACATGAGATTTTTGATTCAAATTGTTCATAAAAGATTACTAAAATTATTAGGGTAATATATGAGTGTTAGTAATCAATTTTAAGATAAACTACTAAATTAATATCTAGCTAATATTATTTAGTGGGGATAAGGGATAATCTTGGGTGCAATCAAGAGGAGAATCTCTACTTTGGGATTTTTGGAGGATCATCCTTATATTCATTGTAGCTCAAGAACTAACAAGAAGGAGATCTTGTTGGTGCCCAATAATCCGAAATCTTCAATGTAAGATGATGATTTCTTCTTATTATTTACTTATTGTTTGCATGCATAAGATCAACATTTAATTTTATGACTAAATTAATTTGAAACATATATGAACATGTATAGTAATGAGATATAGATTTCCAACAAGCGGTATCAAGAGCCTTTGGTTGTTTGCATGCAAATCGGTTATTGTTTTTCCGAGTTATATGATTAACATATAAAACTTATAAATTTGTGTTTATTATGACATATCACGAAATTTATTATGCATGTTAAAGTTTCTGGTCCTAAAATGTTTTAGGATATTTTGGTTTAGTTTATGGATTTTATTGTTCATTTTATATAATAATGGCATTAAAATGTGATTTTTATGATAAAAATGTCATTTTCGGACTAAAATTAGCTAAACTTCGAATTTTCTAGTGGTTTTTGGATATATTATCACATATATTATTTTTAAATGACCTGTAAATTTTCATAATTTTTGGAGTTTTTATGCTCGAAATATGGATTTTTCATGATAAAAATCGAATTTAAATGAAAAATAGGTTAATATGAGATAAATTTCGAATCTGGTCATATAAATTTAGTATGTTGTCACATGAAATTTTACAAAATGTGTGTAAAATAATAGGCTATAATGAAGTCTTCATGCATGATTTATAAATTTTTGATGAAAAATAGCATAAATAGTGACTTAATTAGTGAATAATTACTAAAACATACTTCATGACTAAGGAAAAATGTCACATGTTGCATTTTATTATCGTTTTAAGATCTAAAATTGAAATGTTGATAAATATAATTTTTCTCATATTTTTATGATAATATTTGATAAATCCGGTAAATCGCAACATAGTTTTTCCTTGATAATTTTCGAAATTTTTAACCTAAAGTTTTTGAACATTATGAGTGTCATGGTATTTTTCCAGAATGTTCATGAGTTTAAAATTTTGAATTTTGAATTTATTTAAAATTTTTGTGATTTATTTTGAGTTTAAGGCATTTTATTGTAATTTTGAGTCCATTAATGAACAATTTTAAGTAATATAAGTTAATTATAGTCAAATAGTTAGTGGAGACTAATTTTGAGTCCTAAGTTGGTTAGGGTAATTAACTTGTAAATAAATATGATTTTATGTAATTTATTGTGATTTTAAAAGGTTGAATCACGCAAATCCGTAAAAACCATTTAATATACGATATTGGCTCCTTAAAGGCGATTTAGCATAAAATTGGGCATGTTCATACATATTATAATGCTGCATTTTATTTATGATTGTCATAATTTTACTTCATGTAATTTTTGAATTATGTAATTTTTACTTAGTATGGCCTTAGTTTTAATTGGTACCAGAAATGTATGGGAATATCGATTCGGTTGTAATTTATTGTGATCTCGTATCGCCGTTTTGTAATTTAATAGATTTATTTTATTTTAATTACATATGTATAATAGGAAATTATGTAATTTGTTATGTAATTTAATTATTTCGGAGTTCTTTGAAGACGGTGTCACTCAAGAAGTCGATACATAAAGACCGTGTTAACTTGAGATGCGTGCTATAACCGAAGTTCAAGGGACCAATGGAGTTGGTTTCCGAATATGTAATAGTTAATTAGATTTTCTATTTTAGGAAGGCCATACTAGGATTTAATTTATGCTTTGCATTTTATTTATATGTTGCATGCATCGCTAAATCGCCATAACTAAAACATGAATCATTCTTTTAATTGAGTTTATCGACCGTGTCAATTATAATTATCATAGTTCACCGCTTTAGTTCACTTAAAACGTGATAGATAATAAATTGACATGAGCTCTCGCTAAAAATAAACAATTGAGACATAGCCTTACCAAAAAGTAGAAATCATGAAAACCTATTTCACGAGGGAGTGCACTCGGCCATCCCGGGGTACAAACCTCGTTACGTAGGGGAAGTGGGTGATAAATGTCTATCCACCGAATTCGTGTTGATGAGGGTTTCATCAGCTATCCCGTGCCCAAGTTGATGTGAATTTGGATCATGGACACATTTATTTGAAATTTGGATTGACCTCAACGGAAGTATTCGTGACCGTAGTCGCATGTGTTCCTTACGGTAGATAAATATTAGAGTAATTTTATCGACCGAGAATTCTAAAAGTAGAATCGATTAAAGAGTTAGTCCACCGAGTTATATTGATAAGGGTTTCATCGGCTATCCCGTGCCCAAGTTAATATGAATTTGGATCTCGTAATCATTTATCATAGTTGGGTAGAGGTCACTATGTAAATGCTTTACTTGTTATTTACAAGTATTATTAATAAAACGATAAATGTTAAGTTTTCACTATTCCGTTATCATATTGTTCTATTTCTTCACCACAAATTCATATACGATATCATTTCGATTTTTGATTCAAATCTCCATTAAAACATCGTAACTAAAGAAAAAATTTGAATTTTCTTCTAAAAACCTCGAATTATCCATTGGAAGGATCTCATGTAAAGAGTATAGATTAAAGTTATTCATTAAGTACCTTGAAGCGATAAATTGTTTTGGTAATTAGATTTGTCGGAAATCGTAATAGACCAAAATACCGCAACCACTTCAATGAAAGTTTTAAGACTAAACAAACGAATGAAGAGTAGTCTTCATGAAATTCAATTTTGCTTCTCTAAGCAAAGATTCATTGAAATAAGTGGGAGCATTCTCTTAAACCGTTAAGAAAGGGATGAGGTTCAAAGAAGTAAAATTAGAATGGAATTGATACGAGGTAATGTTAAAAGTAACGTTATTGAGAATAACAATACTAAACCTATCAATCCCGACCGATAAAGTTTCCATTGTCGTTAGACGCTAGAAAGGAAACTACCCAAATTCTTGAAGAATCAACAAATTAGTTGTGTGACATCTAATGGGATCTTCTTCTTTAAATGTTTATTTGATTAACATAAATTTTGATAGTACTACTTAAATCAATATTAGAAACCGGTGGTGGTTTTCATCATTGTACTTGATACATAGGATGATTAGAATATGACGACTAGCAACAATGATGTTGAGAGATAAAGTCATTGTGTAATCAATCTAGTTTTGGAATTATATTTATACCTTAATTATGACTATTAAGTGAATAAATTCTAAATAAGAATATAATTTTGTTAAGATGCAAAAGAGGTTCCACTTTTGTGACCCTATACACCATGATTTGATGTATGGCTGGCCCATTATCAAGGTGATTATATTCTAAACCAAACTAGAATGATATATCATGTAGATGATGCAAGACTCAAATTGGTAACCCAAGATTGAACCTTAAATTCTGGAATGATGAACGCAAAGAGTTATCAAGTACTCTTGAAACCATTAGATCTTATGGTATTTGCGTATCTTGTATTCAAAGTAAGATATCTCATGCCTTTTGGTTGAAAAGGAGATCGAGGTTGTAAATCATTGATCCAAAATAGGATGATCATTTTCTTTTAACAACGATTTAAGTTGACGCTAATGTGTTCACTTAATAAGGTAAATAAAGAAATCTTTGAAGAAGTTCAAAGAGTTCAAGGAATCACGATTTAGTCGTGATGGGATTATCAAAGTGAAGACTTTGATATAAGCCAAATGAAATGTGATATAGTATCACAATTTAGTCTCTCTTAGCACGCATTATGGAATAATGTGTGGTTGGATAAGAAATCAAACGCTATTCGATATGGTTTGGACTTCAATCAAGTTACTTTGAGTTACTTGATCCTTTTGGGGATTTTATCATTTTGTCTAAATTATTTTTCCACTAAATCTAAAACGAATCATATGAGATATGATATGGTAGGGTACCATGCTTGTAAGTTTTCACAAGAAACAAATTCTCATTTATCCTTCCTATAATCACGAGTACAACGAGTTTGTGGCTCGTGAAACTGTCTTTCTAAAATACAAGTTTATTTCTAGAAGACAGAGTGGGAGAAATTATTCAAAGAGCCACAAAGAATGTTATGTTGTAAGAAACTGGTCGTTCTTGGCTACATGAGACGTTTTGTGTAAGACGTTGTTTCTTCAAAACCTAGGAGGTTAAAGTCATCACTTGTTGAAGATGATGAATTAGTGTTACTTTTAGAAAGTAAAGAGCTTGCAACTTACAAAGAAATTGTTTGATTCAAGTTGATTACTTCTGGAAAGTAATGAACATATGACTTACAGGAGAGTGTTTAAGTCACAACTCAATACAAGGCTTAGTGCCATGAAAATCCGAAATAAATTCCAAGTGAATTGTTAGATATCAAAACTTGATTGGTTGCAAAGGGTTTTGCACTAGTTGAAATGCTTAAGTCTATTTGGATCTTCTTAGGGATTGTGTTTCATTATGATGATATACATATAACAAGTGAATCTAAAACCCGCTTCTTCAATTAGAAGGAATGTATTCAATACATGTCTTGAGTTTTGTAGATTCTTGCAATCCTAAGATAATGTGAAACTTAAGAGAGGGTCTTAACTAGGACATCAATGAGTTGTAATCAACATTTTGATCATGTGATAAAACTTTTCTTAATAGGTTGAGAAGTTGTGATTATACATGGAGTTTAGTGGGAGTTACGAAAATTTTAATTAGTCTTATATGTGGATGAGACATTGATCATTGGGAATGATTTAAGACTTTTGGAGTATAATAATACATCTTGAATATCCGGTTTTATGGATATAAATCCACATGATATTAGCGTCAAATAAAAAGTCTTATGTTGATAAGATTCATGACTAGTTCAATCAAATTGAACATATTTGATTGATTCCATTGCTTCCGCTGCCGAATCAATTAAATAGGAAATGATGTATAAACACTTCATATACTTTGAGTATGATGAATTGTTTTAAATCGAATTTAAGTAAGAGTTACCAAGTAAGCCATAATGATTACCCTTAAGTGTTTGCAGAAGCATTAAGGATGTAATGCAAAGTGTTTTTGATGCAATTTTGTGTAAGGGTGTTACACAAATGACAATTGACAATTGAGATTGCGCATGGTTTTCGACAAAACCATAATCAAAACACATTAGGATGGTTAAGATACCATTGTGGCTACGTTATTTAAGAAATAGATTTTCTAGAATCATTCTAGGCAATGAATGTAATACTACGTATTTATGAGTCTTGGGGTACTCTATCGAGTAGGCCTTACTCTGTCGAGTAAGGGCGTGTTGCGAATTAAAATAGTTTCTGACCTGTTGGGTACTCGATCGAGTAACATGGGTACTCGATCGAGTAAGGGGGCACTCGATCGAGTACCTTAGCTACTCGATCGAGTAGCCCACATTACGAGGGTCTGTTTTCTCGGGTTTTGTTAATAATGCGATTAGAGTATATAATACTTCCGTCATTGTTCTTAAATCACTTTTCAAAACCTAATCACTGTGAGAAGAGAAAGCAAACTACGTCATTAGCTTTAATCGCATTGTTGGCAAATCCCAGAGCTTGGAAGGTCGGATTTCACTTTCCTTTATACCGTAGTGATCCTTGCGTCGAGGGTAAGACCTATATACCATTTTTATGATGTTTCTTTAAAGTTGGTTAAACCCTAGTTTGGAGGATTTGGGGGTTTTGTTGTTTGTATGATTGGTAGTAATTATGTGTATGTATGATAGGAGGAGGATTTGTAGAAGAGGCTTTTTGATACAGCTGTTGAGACCGTCTGATAGTTGTGCTTTCCAGGTAGGATTTCCCTACTTAGTATTACTTACATAATGTGTGGTCATTGTGCTGTAGTTAGTGTTGTTGATTGATTCAGACGGTTGTGATATTGTATTGTGATTGTGATTATTTGTCTCTGGTTCTCGAGATGCGTTCTCGGTGAGTGGAGTCACTTGCGGAGTGGCTTCACGCCTAGTTTCCCCCTTCGTGGAACCCGCCACAGAAGGGGATGTGCACATTAATGGGACAGGGTTATCGCTCGGTATGATGAGCGGGGATTTGGTGGGTACGGCTGCGGTCCCCCACTGGCAGGGCTGGTCCAGTGGACAGTCGGTGACGGAGATGGAGTGGAGTGGATGATTGTGTATGATTGTTTGAGCTGTATTGGCTACTGTATTGTTGGTTATGTAAATTATGTAAATAGTACTGACCCCGTTTATTGTTTTAAAACATGCGGTGATCCATTCGGGGATGGTGAGCAGATATTGAGCAGGTATTAGTTGAGTACTGGGATAGCTGGGATGTGCCACGGTCCGATGATAGAAGTCTTCCGCTGTAGCTTAGTAGTTTTCATAAACATTTCGATTAAATCGATGAGAACGATCGGTTTGAGAACATGTATTCGTACTTTTGGTTTCGGTTTTGAGATTGTAACCGTTCACTAAAGTATTTCTATTTAAACGTTGTTTGTTTATTTTTTATTTGATTATCATTGCCTCGGGTAACCGAGATGGTAACATCCTTATACCTGGGTGGTCCTGGTAAGGCACTTGGAGTATGGGGGTGTTACAAAATGGTATCAGAGCGACGATCCTGAAACCTGTAACCAATGAATCCAATGAATATAGGGAGTCAATTAAAATGAACCCGGAGTATAGGTTGTAGGAGCTAATGCATAGGCTTGGTAGACGTCCTAAAGTCGCGAAATCGCCCTACAATTTTGAACCGGTCACATGGGGGGATGTATGTCAAGTCGTATGTGTTGTTTGTCAGCTTGTGTGTGGATATGGTGAAGTATGTCGTAATTGTTGAATGCTTGGAGTAGAAGGTTGAGAATATGAATGAAAGATTGATGAGACATATAGATTTGTGTTGGAATAAGAAGCATGTTGAATGTTTACTATGTGGCATTTGATCATATGATATAACTGTTTCGTTGATTTTATGAAAAGCTTGGTAGAATTGCATGCTTAGCTATATCACATGTTGAGTTTATAATGTTGCTTAGTATGTTGGGAGATGTGAGATAAAATGCGGGTAGTTTATGCGAGTCAGCATGACTCGATCGAGTAGGGGGGTACTCGATCGAATAGGTGTGATACTCGGTCGAGTGGGTTTAACTCGATCGAGTGGGTATTTGACGATTTTGAATCCAGAATCGTGTTTTTGGGCACTCGATCGAGTACCTCGGGCACTCGATCGAGTAGGGGGTCACTCGATCGAGTAGCCGGGCTACTCGGTCGAGTATGTTAGAGGTCAGAAGGTCTGTTTGGGTTCTGGAGTCGAGGCACTCGATCGAGTATGTTGGGCACTCGATCGAGTAGCCTCTTACTCGATCGAGTAGGTTTGGGCACTCGATCGAATGTGGTATGGGCAGCCTGTTTTTGTGTTTTGAGGTTTTAGTGTGTATGTTTATGTCTACCCTTTCTTATATAGTTTCAAGATGCCGCCCAAGAGAAACGCGTACTATGCGAGAGCTGAGACCGTGAACATAGATGATGTTGTTAAGATGTTGGAGCACCAGGATACTCTCACTGAGGCTTTAAAGAAAGTGAATAAGGATAAGGAGGTTGATCAATCTAAGATCAGTCTCTATATAGCGAGGTTTAACCCAAAAGAGTACACGGGAACTGGGGAACCAAACCTTCTTGACATCTGGCATCGTGAGATGGAGAATATTCTGGACCTGGTTCATTGTCCGGATGAGATGAGAGTAGAACAAGCTGCGTTCTACCTGAGGGACGCAGTTGGCAAGTGGTGGGATACGGTGAAGGTGGGTGCTAGGGAGATGTATGTGAACCAGGGCTTACCTGCTATACCTTGGGAAGAGTTTCGGAGGGCTATGAGGAAGGAGTTTGTACCTGAACATGTGAGGAGTAAGCTGAGAGAGGAGTTTGATGGATTTAAGATGACATCTGATATGTCGATTCTTGAGTATTACAAGCGATTTAATGAGAAGTCTAGGTATCTTTGAGGATATGGGTTTGAGTGAGGAGAACCTCGGCGCCGAGGTTTGAGAGAGGGTTGACACCCAAGTTATGGATAAGTTATCCGTAGGAGTCCTTACCGATGTTAAGGAAGCTTATGAGAGGGCCGGGAGAGCCGAGAGGTCAAGTTGAGATGGCTCAGGAGAGAGTGAGTGAGAAAAGAAAGGCTGAGAGTGAGGGTGGAGGCCAATCTAGTCACAAGAAAGGCAACCACAATCAAGCTAAGGGGTTTTCTTCTGGGTCAGGATTCAGTGCTGGCGCTTCCTATGGGCGTGGCCGTGTGAGTGGTAGTGGTAGTTGGGGGATGACCTGCTATGGCTGTGGCGGTGTAGGCCACAAGAGACATGAGTGCACGAGTGCACCGGGAGCTTTTCGGGGGTCGGCTCGGGAGCTATTCTCGGGGACCCGCACGAGTTATGCGAGCAACAGACCGTGGGTCATGGTCTAACCGGGAAGTCGAGCTATCAGGGTGGAGGTAACCGCAATGGCGGTAATTCTTATCAGAAACCAACTACGAACAACAACAATAATCAGGGGTCGGGCGCTAAGCCGACCACATCAACCAAGATCTTGTCCCAGGGAGGTGGACGAAAGACCGATGGAAAGTCGTTCATGATGGACAAGAAAGCAAAGGAGGATGCACATGATATCACTGGTACCTTTCTTGTTAATGGTATTCATACCTTTGTTTTGTTTGATTCGGGGGCGTCTCAGTCGTTTGTATCTTCGAGTCATGTTAAACGGTTGGGTTTGAGGGTATATGAGTCTGTAAGTGAGAAAGTTTTTATACCTTAGGGTGAGTCTGTATCATGTGGGAGGTTGTTTAGAGATGTATCTATGATAGTTGGGCAAGTTGATCTACCTGTAGACTTGCTAGAGTTTCCTTTTGACGGTTTTGAGATGATAGTCGGGATGGATTGGTTAGGAAAGTATAAAGCTAAGATAGACTGTCATCAAAATAAAGTGTCTTTGAGAGGGCCTAAGGGTGTTAGTGTGTCTTATCGTGGGTTTCTAGTCAAACCCAGAGTTAAGTTGATTGCAGCTGTCACCTTGAAGTCTTATCTGAGGAAGGGGTGCCCATTGATCTTGTGCCATGTGAGAGATGACCGGATAGAGAGTCCGACAGTTGATCAGATACCGGTGGTGGGAGAGTTTGCAGATGTTTTTCCAGAGGATATTCCGGGGTTACCACCGAAGAGAGAGATAGATTTCACCGTTGAGTTGAAACCGGGGACGGGGCCAATCTCTAAGGCACCGTACCGGATGGGTCCTAAAGAGATGGAGGAGCTCAGGAAATAGTTAGATGATCTGATAGAGAAGGGATACATTAGACCTAGTGTATCGCCGTGGGGAGCACCAGTTCTTTTCGTGAAGAAGAAAGATGGGAGTTTGAGGTTGTGCATAGATTACAGAGAGCTGAACCGTGTGACAGTGAAGAATAAGTATCCTTTGCCAAGGATAGATGACCTGTTTGATCAGTTGAGTGGTGCATCAGTCTTTTCCAAGATTGATTTGAGGTCGGGATACCATCAAGTGAAGATTTGAGAGATGGACATACCAAAGACAGCTTTCACGTCAAGGTATGGGCATTATGAGTACGTGGTGATGCCGTTTGGGTTATCTAATGCACCGGCTGTGTTTATGGATTTGATGAACAGAATCTTCAGACAGTTTTTGGACAAGTTCGTGGTGGTGTTTATCGATGACATCTTAGTCTACTCTAAGACTAAGGAGGAGCATGAGGAGCATCTTAGGATTATGCTGCAGACTCTGAGGGAGCATGAGTTATATGCTAAGCTGTCCAAGTGTGAGTTCTGGTTAGAGAAAGTTGCTTTTCTGGGGCATGTGATCTCTAAGGAGGGAGTAGCTGTGGATCCGGCGAAGATTGAGGCAGTGACAAAGTGGGAAGCACCAAAGAATGTTGCTGAGACCAGGAGTTTCTTGGGTTTAGCTGGATACTACAGACGGTTCGTGAAAGATTTCTCCAAGATAGCTAGACCTATGACAGCTTTGATGAGGAAAGAGAACAGGTTTCGTTGGGATGAGAGTTGTGAGAAGGCGTTCCAAACATTAAAGGAGCATTTGACCACAGCTCCTATCTTAGCTTTGCCTGAAGGGATCGAGAACTTTGAGATTTATACAGATGCCTCAAAGAATGGGTTGGGATGTGTGTTGATGCAGAACGGTAAGGTGATTGCCTATGCTTCTAGGCAATTGAAGCCGTATGAGGAGAATTATCCTACACATGATCTAGAGTTGGGTGCAGTGGTGTTTGCTCTCAAGATTTGGAGACATTACCTTTATGGGGCGACCTTTAAGGTATTTTCAGATCACAAGAGTCTCAAGTACATCTTCACTCAAAAGGAGTTGAACATGAGACAGAGGAGGTGGATGGAGCTGATTGGCGATTATGACATGGATATTATCTACCATGAAAGGAAAGCCAATGTTGTTCAGATGCTTTGAGTAGGAAGAGTGTACATTCCTTGTGTACAGCTCTATCTTTGAAGAGGTTGAGAGATGAGGTGGGGAAGTTTGGTATACATATGATGCAGAGAGGAGAGGCTGTGGGAGATTTGAGAGTACAACCTGATCTTTATGAGGATATTCGTGGTAAACAGGCTTTGGATCCTAAGATGGTTGAGTGGAGAGCTGGAGTAGAGAAAGGGACAGTGTCTCGATTCTCCATTCATAAAGATGGTAGTTTGAGGTTCGATGGTAGGTGGTGTGTCCCTAATGATGAGGAGCTGAAAAGGACAATCATGACAGAGGCACATTGTACACCATATTCAGTACATCCAGGTGGTGACAAGCTATACAAGGATTTGAAGAACACGTTTTGGTGGCCTGGGATGAAGAAAGAAACAGCAGAGTTTGTGGCCCGTTGTTTGACATGCCAGAGAGTTAAAGGGGAACAGCGACGACCACAAGGTAAGATTCAGTCTTTAGAGGTACCTGAGTGGAAGTTGGAATCCATATCTATGGATTTTATCGTGGGTTTGCCAAAGAGTCAACATGGTAACAACATGATATGGGTAATAGTGGATCGACTGACCAAGTTAGCTCACTTTGTGCCAATGAAAGATACATGGACTAAAGCACAATTAGCTATGGCCTACAGGAAGAATGTGCTTAAGTTACATGGAGTCCCTAAGGACATAGTGTCTGACAGAGATGCAAAATTTATCTCAAGGTTTTGGAAAGAATTGCAGGAATCTTTGGGAACAACTTTGAAGATGAGTACATCTTTTCATCCTGCGACAGACGGTCAGACTGAGAGAACAATCAAAACTCTTGATGATATGTTACGGGCTTGTGTGATGGACTTTGGTGGTAGCTGGGAACAGAGGTTGGATTTGATAGAGTTTTCTTACAACAACAGCTATCACACTAGTATTGGCATGGCACTGTTTGAGGCTTTATATGGGAGGAGATGCAGGAGTCCGATTTGTTGGGACGACATCTTGAAGCAAAGGGTTCTAGGACCGGAGATGGTACATGAGATGGTTGAATGGATAAAGATGATCGGGAACGGATGAGAGCAAATCGGATAGGCAAAAGAGTTATGCAGATCTACATCGCCGGGATATAGAGTTTCAGGTTGGGGACAAGGTTCTTCTGAAAGTGTCTCCTATACGTGGGGTTATGAGATTTGGAAAGAAAGGCAAGCTGAGTCAGAAGTTCATCGGATCTTATGAGATCTTAGAGCGAGTTGGGGAGGTTGTTTATCGTCTGGCTTTACCGGCTGCGTTAGAGAGAGTGCATAATGTGTTTCATGTGTCCCAGCTGCGGAAGTATGTGAGTGACCCATCACATGTGTTAGAGGCAGAGAGCTTAGAGATAGATGAGTCTTTATCATATCTTGAGGTACCTAAGCAGATTCTTGATCGGAAGGTTAGGAAGACTAGGAGTGGTGAGACAGTTTTGCTTAAGATCCTTTGGTCTAACCACGAGACTGAGGAAGCTACATGGGAGGCAGAGGATGCCATGAGAGAGCGCTACCCTTTCCTTTTTGATCAGGTATGTATGGTTACGGGGACGTAACCTTGTTTCTTTTAGGGGGGTAGGAGATGATCGCAAAGAGTTCTTATGAGTTTTATACCCTTTTTATGTTGTGTCGGCATGGTTATTGTCGTTGAGTCGGGTTGTGTTTGGGTTGGCAACATGTTTTACGTTGAGTTTTGTTTTGGTTGTTGAGTCGGGAATGCGTAGTGTGTGTCTTTGTTTTGTTGTGATTTGAACTTCGGGGACGAAGTTCTTTTTAAGGAGGGAAGACTGTAAGACTACTTATTTATGAGTCTTGGGGTACTCTATCGAGTAGGCCTTACTCTGTCGAGTAAGGGCGTGTTGCGAATTAAAATAGTTTTTGACCTGTTGGGTACTCGATCGAGTAAGGGGGCACTCGATCGAGTACCTTAGCTACTCGATCAAGTAGCCGGTTTACGGGGGCTGTTTTCTCGGGTTTTGTTAATAATGCGACTAGAGTATATAATACTTCCGTCATTGCTCTTAAATCACTTTTCAAAACCTAATCACTGTGAGAAGAGAAAGCAAACTACGTCATTAGCTTTAATCACATTGTTGGCAAATCCCGGAGCTTGGAAGGTCGGATTTCACTTTCCTTTATACCGTAGTGATCCTTGCGTCGAGGGTAAGACCTATATACCATTTTTATGATGTTTCTTTAAAGTTGGTTATGTTGGAGCTTGTGTCCTCCACAAATTAGTGTGATAACATTTGTAAATCTCTTACAGGTTCACAAGGGTATACTTCGTATATTTAATCAGTTGATTAACGTTTACCTAATAACGGTTGGCTTGCTAGAAAGTTTGACGTTATTATCATAAAGATGGCGGTGATCAACTGGTCCCTAAAGGTCACACCTATAGGACGTGCTTGAGAAATGTGGTTATAGAAATATAATTACATTGATGCCCAAAATGACTAAAAAGTTAGTCAATGTGTTGATGAGATAATTATTTAATAAAATTAAATAATATTAAGTTGAGACGAATTAACTGTCAATTCGTAAATTAAATATAATAAGTTATATTGAATTAAATATATATAATGTTAGCTTGGACGAATTAATCTGTTAATTAATAATTAAATATAATCAGTTGTATTTAATATCAACAAGCTGAATGTGTCATAGTGATAATAGTGAGGGTACACATACCAAGAGGTCATGTGTTCGATCCTCACTAGATGACAATTCAACACATATTTTATATTTTTGGAAAGACCAAAATAAGGAGAATCTTAGTCCTTATTTCGGTCAGCTTGGCCGAATATTAGGAGATTTTTATCTTTCCTAATTGACTCCAAGTTTCGGTCTGTATAAAAAGAAAGGTAGAGAATTATTTCTACCCTAATGCTTTTTCTTGACCTAGCCTCCTCTTTCTCATCACAAGAACACAAAGACAATTAAATTTTACAGAAAATTTTAGATTGATTTCTAGCATAATCAAAGGGCATATCTCAGATCGTCTTGGGTGCGACAAATAGGCGAATATCAATTTTGATATTTTTCTTAGGCCATATTTGCTAGGACCAAAGGTTATTTCTGAATCCTTTACTTTTGTTTATGTATTTTATTTTATGACCATAGATCATCTTTATTAAATCGTTATAATCCTTCTAGTTTAAGGGATGTATACAGATTTATTTCCCACAAGTGGTATCAGAGCTTTAGGCTACGATTTTAATTTTGATGATTTTCATAAAATTTGTATATGAACAATAGGTTTTTCGGAAAAAAATTAGGGTTTCGGATTTTTTTGTGGTTCGAAATTTTTTCTGCCGTTTTTTTTCTTTCAGTTTGATGATATTTTTCCATTCTATTTTTCATATTATAGTTTATAATCAGTTAAAATTATCATATGAAGAATTGGTAGTTTTTGATTTAATGCAGATTAAGTTAAAATTAAATGGAATCGTCATGTTTATGATAAATAGATTGTTTTTGTTATATAGTTTTTGGCATATAAATTGATCATGTTTATTATTTCATCTGCTAATCATGTTCTAATAGCAAAGGTAAACAATTTAGTCATCAAATCTTGTTTTAGGGCATATTGCCGCAAAAAGAAAAAAAAATAGGAGGCCGTTTTTTTTTAGGGTTTACCGAGAAAAAAAAAACTTTATTTTAATTTTGTTTTTTGGTAAACCGAGAAAAGAAAAAAAAAATAGGAATGTTTTTTTTATTTGCCTTTTTGCCGAAAAAGAAAGAGAAAAAAAAAATTTATGGAAAGTTTTTCCTTGTTTTTCCTATTTACCGAATTAAAATAGGAAAGGGGTCTTTTTTTTAAATTCAAATAGTGATAAATATAAATAAAAAAAAATTGTTTTTTTCCAAATTAACCAATTTAAAAAAAAAATTGTATTTTGTTTTTTTATTTTGGCCAACTAGTTATTGTGAATCGGTTCACAATTTAATGATACCGAGTTATTTTAAAGCAGTTTAAAATTTTGACGGATAGAATTCATATTACAAGTTTAATATGGATTAAGTATGAAATTAATGTGATTAAATTGCGGAATTGTCACTTAATTTAATTTTAATAGGTGGTTTGGATAAATTAATCAACATAATTAATGTATTGTATTATGTATGTTTAATTTATTTTAGTTGATGCTTTTAATTTTGTTGAATGAATCGAATGAATGAATTTTATTTACGTATTTAATTTTTGCAATCGGTTGTAATTTGTAATACATAGTGTGGCCTTAGTCAAATTATGTTTTCGTAATGAAGGAAACATGATTTCTTATGTAATTATGATCGAGTCCATTTCGTTTCACAAATTAAGCATATGTGGTCGTTGCTCAATGGTCGATACAAAACACAATTTATACTTCACAAACAACTCTACAATTAGTAAAGAGGCAAGTAAAGGTCGGATCCCAAGGGACGGGAGTTGAAATGAGATTTCTATTGTAACTAGTGGTGTCTAAGGGGTGTCACAAATTGGGTTGATGTAGAAGGTTACTAAACTAAAATAACAATGAAAATAAACAAGCAAGATGAATTAAAGGGGTGTAAACAATTGATTAAAGGCACTAGGGTGTCATGGGATCATAGGGGAATCATGGGATATGATCATACAAACATGTTCTCAAATTATAAGCAAGCAATTATTGTTATGATGGATTGAGTTGGGTTATATCTTACAATCCTAGGAAAGTTTGGGTCCCGGAGCCGAATCGATTAGATTGTACAACACCTACAAGTCGACTTAATCTTTCCTACTCAACACATGCATGGTCTAACAAGACTCGAGTTGGGTTATGTCTTACAAGTCAAGTTGAAAGGATAGAGGATGATAGTAAATGCAAGGATTCATAGGCTTAGCATTTCATCAAATATAACATGTGCATGTATTAAGATCAAAACAAGCAAGCAAATAAGATATGAAAGCATATTAATTTAAGCATGAATCATTCCCCATGTTGGTTTCCCCTAATCACCCATTAAACCCTAGCTAAGAGACTACTCACTCATTATCATATTGATCATGCTAGAAAGGTTGTCAATCATACTAACATAATGAAACATGATGAATAAATGAAAGTAATTAGCAATAATTAAAAAGGGATTAAGAGATTATACCTACTAATGATTCCAATAATAAAGCAAGAATAATAGAAGTACTTGAATCCTAGATTGAGAGGTTGTCAATCTCCCAATAATAACCCAAATAATCTTCAATTACCCAAAATAAAGTAAGAACAAGAGAGAGATTAAAGAACTAAAACTTGGATTAAAACTTGATTAATATTTGATTACAATATTGAAGAGAGATTTGATTGATATTAACTACTCTAATTATTGATAAGAAGAACATGCTCCTCTAATTAGACTAATGGGGTATTTATAGTGAAAATTAGGGAGGATGCATTAGGGTTAACTAAGGGCTAAACTAGTAATTACACTTTTAAGTTGAGCAAGGAGACTCCGGTATTCTCCGAGAGAAGGGCTTCTCTTATCGTGGCTTGAAGAATGAAAACGTGCTGTACTGAAATCCGTGCGGATGGGAGTCGGGACGGCCGGATCTGGGCTGGAGAATCCGAGCGGTTCCTTGGACAAGACGCTCGGATTGGCGAGGGGGAATCCGAGCGGATTCCTTTGAGGGACGCTCGGATTGGGTTTGGGCGGACGGACGGATTGTGTACAATCCGTTCGGATTGTCTGGCAGCATCTTTTCTTCTTCTTTTCTTCCCTTTTCTTCATGAATTCCTTGGGGATTTCCTTGGGGACTCAAGGATCCTTTTCTCAACATTGCTCTTCTACTATGCTATGTACAAAGGCCTTCTAGTCTTGTCTCTCCTTGATGCTTGGTCATTGAATATGATCAATTTAGCCTTGTTTTGCCATGAAAATGCAAGATTCTTACTCCTTTCCTACCAAGGGATCAAAATCTCAAAGAATATGCAAAACAAAGAACTAAAGATAAGAAATGACCCAAATAGGCACTAAAAAGCATGGAAACAATGGTAATTCGGGGGCTAAATATGCGCCAATTATGGTCACATCAAATATCCCCTCGAATCAACCTTTGCTCGTCCCGAGTAAAGAGGTGACAAAGACTAGGACCAATACTAACCTAACCTAATAATAATAGCCGATATGAGACAATTAGCGGGTCTCACTCCGCCCCTTCAACTCACAACAAGACAACCATGAGGTAGGATGCCTTCTTGCAAGGCAAGGTGGGTCTTGCCAAAATGGCGACACATCCAAACATTAAAGCACATGAAATCACATAATGGATTCATCTACAAAAAGAATAGCCACTTTCCTCATCTAAGTGGCGGAAATTATCTACAAGGGAAGCAATGCAAGGGTACACAATCCTTCATAGATGCAACTTGTTCAAACTACTAAGCCTAGAAGGATACCAATAAATCACCTCCAAAATGTGTCAAGCTAGGGTACCTTTGTCCTCAATCGTTAAATGCTTTTGTCAAGAGTAGACTCCCTATGGTGTTAGAAACACTGGAGGATCGCGGAATTCCCCCTCTTGCCTAGACAAGAAGAAGGGTCGTCCCCTCTCTACCATGCACAAAAATGGATACGATGGATAAAGGGATCGATAGATATTTGAGTTTCACTTTGGGAGTTTGCTTTTATTTTTGTTTTCCCCCCCAATTTCATTGGCATTTGACATTTGAGAACACTTTCTTTGCCATTTCTTTTGATTTTTGGCATTTCAATACTTGACAACTTTTTGAATTTCTTTTTTGAACATTTTCAAAGTCACCCCAATTAGTAACGAGGGTGCCTTGTATTTGAAGCTTTAGGAGTTTATTTTGCTCCTCTTTTCTTTTGATGCATTTTTGCAAACTTTCTTTCATTTTTCATTTCATTGAACTCAAATTGATTTCTTTTTGTTTTGTGCCCATTCCCTTTGATGACAAAAATGTGGTAGAACATGGATGAATGATAGAAGTATGCATGGTTTCAAGGGTCACCTTGGAATAAACGGTAGCCAAGGAGTTATCACACCACAAGGTACTCTTGACTAGGCCTTAAACCATGGGTCAAAGGATACTAGCATGACACATCCTAGGGTGTTTTACAAGCATTCTAACAAGCAAAGTCTTAAGAATAAAAAGCATCTACTAGGGCCTATATACACTTGTCAAGCTTCCCAAATAGACGGTTTCGCAAAATTTTTTCTAAACATGCAACTACATGCCATGATGCAACTAACATATAAACATCCTAATGCAAATGATTCTACCAACTAATATGACATATAAACTAAATGCAAGTCCTAAGTTCACATTGTTTTTACCGCATCAATCAAAATAAAGCCACATAGTCATTAACATAAAGAGGAAAAAGGAGATTGGAAAGATCATACCATGCGGTCTTCAATATCCTCATGTCTCGGATGTGGCGTAGTCAATCAAAGTGAACAAGGATAAAACAAACACAATATATACAAGACAATATATACAAAGGAAATGAACTTGTTTTTGGATTTTTCAAATTTTCAAATTTTTATGGTTTTTTTTTTGAAATTTTTCAATTTTTATGTTTTTTGAATAAAAGTTAAGTGTTAGAATTCCCATCCCCACACTAATATGGGCATTGTCCTCAATGGCCAAAATGATGGAAATTATGCAAAGATGATGCATGATTTCTATACTAAATGCAATTCTACACTAAGCTATACTACATGATGCATGGTTTTTGTTATGACGGAGAGGATAATTTAGATTACCTCCCGTTGTGTATGCATTAGCTTCCCCAAACCAAATAAGACACTATTGCTAATGTCAAAGCATGGGGGAGTTCATGCACACACTATGCTATGCATGAAACTAGATTGTCATTTTGGATTTTCAAAAATGGGAACAATAAAGAACACCTCAATGGAACCGAGGTGTGAGTCCTTTGATGTTGCTAGGACTAAACCAACAATGATCAAAATGAAATAGAATACAAAGAGATATAGACAAACCATGAGAGTGTAGGAGTCTCCAAGGCTAGTCTTCCATCATGCTATTATCATCACCACTTCCCTCATGAGAAGCGGTCACATTGCCACTTTCCTTGGCACTTTCTTCATCACTTTCTCCATCATCTTGCTCATCATTATCTTCACCATCTCTTTCTTCATCTCCACTTGCTTCTTCCTCAATATTATCATCAATTTCTTCACCATTTCCAACAACCTCATTGTCTTCCACCACGTCCCTAGATGCACCCGGAAATAAGGCTTCTCTATCCGCCCAACTAGGCAAAGGACAAGATGGATCAAGGAGTCCTTGCCTAGCTAGATGTAGGAGGGGAGGATATTGAGCCAAATATGCATTCTTCCGATCTTCATAAGCTTGCTTGTGCATGGCTTGCATAAGAAGAGTGACATAGTCTTTTCCAATTTCAACTCTTTGCGGTTTGAACTCTTCATACACAAAGGGGTAAGGTGGTATAACAATGGAAGAGGAGGGAGTTTCATGATCACCCTTTTGTTGTTGAATGATGTACTCGGCTTCTTCGGATAAGGGAAGTAAATAGTTGGTCCGGTGGACACTAAGACGGCAAATCTTTGCGGGTAAAGTGAATGATCGAGCCTCACTAGTAAGCCACCCATACTTGGTATCAAGGGGATTGTGAGCAACCCACTTAAACTTGTTAATCAAGATGGACATATCAATAAGATGGCCACCATCCTTAGCCTTGTACTTGCTATCCTTATTGAAATTAGGATCAAAGTGCTTGGCTAGGACCGTGACAAGGCCGCCATTAACAATAACGGTTTGACCCTTCTTCCCACTATCTACATGGAGCCATCTATCAACCAATAGCCTCAAAGAATTGTAAGGCTTGGTGTGAATTCTTCCAATATTCAAAGTTGATTCAAGGAGGATAAAATCGAGTCCCGTGAAATGATTGGTGTCTTTCCTAGCAATTATGGTATTTCCCACAACTTTGTGCCATATTCTTATGCCCGGATGATGGACCAAAAGAGCACGACAAGCATGAAAATCTTCAAATTTCTTCCCGGAGATTGCCTCCCAAAGAGGCTCGGGATCATACTTCCCATATTGCTTATAAAATTTATGTTCATCGCTAAGACCCAAAATTTCACCCAATTCCGGAAAGGTAATGCGTCTACTAGTGTTAGCTAGACGAAACTCAATATTTTCCCTATTCTCAACTTTTGTCACTTTTAAAGAACTTAAGAATTCCAAGACAAGGGAGGGGTATGTTACTTCCTTCATTTCAAACAATTTCTTTAAACCCATGGCATTGAAAAAGACTCTTGTTTGTTCAAGAACACCCAACTTCTCTAAGGCATCTTGACATATGAATTTGGTGGATTGGATTTGTTTCATAGAAAACTTGACAAATGTATTTCTATGGGTATCGGAAATGAATGTTACCTCCGGAAAATGCAAGAGTTGATCGATTACCGGAGTAGAAGGTGATGCTTCCATAGGAATTTGTTGTTGTTGTTGCACTACCAAGTTTGGTGTTGATACCACCATTGCCAAAGCTTTCTTTGCTTGTAGAGCTTTTTGCCTTTGAGAGAGAGCCTTTGCTTTTGGTGCCTTTGTTGCCTTTGTTCTTGCCATTTGATGAACTAACCAAGAAAAGAATCAAAAATCTTCAATTTGTAGAATGCCCAAATCGATTTGAAGGTGAAAGGCTTTGCCTTTATAAAAACAAAAATCGATTCAAAGGTTGAAGAATTTGTTCTTGGTTTTGATTGTTAATGAAGATGGAGTGATTGATTTGTTGTTTGAAAGATGGTTTGATTTGATTTTGGTGGGTTTTGTTGAGGGTTTTTGTTTTTGAGATGGAGAGGATGAGGGTTTTGATGTTATGGGTAGTGTTTATGAATGAATGAATGAATGAGTGAAGGTGGGGTGGGTATTTAAAGAACTCGACAATTTTAGGACGCAGGGACAATCCGTGCGGATTTGGGCGCAATCCGTGCGGATTCTACAGCTTCAAAATTTTCAAAATCCCGCCTAGAGACGGGCGGATTCTGGGGAATCCGCTCGGATTCTTCTGAGATGGGACGGGCGGATTTCGTGCAGGACGGACGGATTTCAGTCCAGAGATTTTTCCTTGTTTTTTTCTTCAGTTGCAAGACGGGCGTCTTCTTCAAAAGACGGACGGATTCTGTGAGACGGGCGTCTTTCCAGAAATCCGCTCGGATTCTTTGACAGTCAAGAAATTTGCAATTTCAACACAGCCCAAGACGGGCGTCTTCTTAGCAGGACGCTCGGATTTGCTTTGCGACGGGCGATTCTCGGGAATCCGCTCGGATTGGTCCTTGTGTACACGGATTGATTCCCATCCGTGCACCAACGCATTCCCTTATCATTCTTTCTTTCTTTCTTTCAAATCTTGTGTTCTTCATTGTGGGGGCACTACTAAGGCATGAATAGCCTAGGCAATTGCCATCCCCACACTAAGGTAAAGCACTACACATTAATTAAAATTATTAGTCCCTCCCTCACTTCTCTCTTACATGACAATTATTTTGATCAAAGTAAAAATAAATCCAAAAATGACAAAAATGCAATACAAAAATTGAAATGTAAGTTAGGGAGTTAGAAATATTTACAAGTGGTGGTTTAGGGAGGACTCCACCAAACTCTCATTCTTGATGAGATGTCATGAGGGCATGTTCAAGGTGTTGTTGATGTTGCTCAACACCTTGAAGAAGTAATCAAAAGCTTGTTCATTGTTATGGTAGAGGTCCTCAATAGACCGTGGCCCTTGTTGTTGATCATGATCGATGGCATGCCCAGTGTAGGGATTAAAGATCCCTTCAAATTCGTCGTCCCAAAGACCACAAACTTCATTGAGTTGATCATTGAAAATCTCTTGCTTAGATGGAGACAACTCTCCCAATTTCTTCTCTTGGCCAATGAGGCCATCATCTTCTTCCTTGGTTGATTTTGATGAGCTTTGCAAGCTCTCCTTGTCACAATTCACTTGCTCTTTGAATGGAGCATCTTCAACTTTCTTCCTCCATTGGAGTTCCGATTTCTTCCTTTCATCTTTCCTATTATAATGATCAATCATGAAACATGGCTCATGCAAACGAGGAGCTCTCATGGTCTTGTCAAGATTAAAAGTTATGCTTTCATCTCCCACTTCTAGAGTGAGCTCTCCATGTTTCACATCAATCACCGCACCCGCGGTGTGTAGGAAAGGTCTTCCTAAGATGATTGGAATGTTGGAATCTTCCTCCATATCAACAATGACAAAGTCCACCGGGATGAAAAACTTCCCAATTCGCACGGGGACATCTTCCCATATCCCTAATGGTGTCTTCGTCGATCTATCGGCCATTTGAAGAGTGATATTGGTGCATTTAAGCTCTCCCATTCCCAACCTTTTACTTACCGAGTACGGCATGACACTCACACTAGCCCCTAGATCACATAAGGCTTTGTTGATCGTTGTGTCGCCAATGGTACACGGTATTGAGAAGCTTCCCGGATCCTTTAACTTTGGAGGTGAACTCCCTTGAAGTATTGCACTACTCACCTTAGTGAAGGCGATAGTCTCAAATTTCCAGATCGACTTCTTCTTTGTGAGGATATCTTTCATGTACTTTGCATAGGCCGGAACGTGATTGATTAATTCCGTGAAAGGAATTGAGACTTCTAAGTTCTTCACAATCTCCATGAACTTCCCAAGTTGATCATCAAATTTGGGCTTGGCTTGACGACTTGGAAAAGGAAGTCTAATCACAATGGGCTCCTTCTCTTTTGCTTTGTCTTCATTTTTCTTTGAACTTTCTTCCTTTGATGATTCCCCTTCTTTGGGACCTTGCACCACAACTTCATTCTCACTAGCTCTCACAACTTCATCCTCAACTTGCTTCTTCGGTGCTTCATATCTTGTACCACTTCTCAAGTGAATGGCACTAACCGTTTCATGTCTAGGGGGATTACTTTGAGGTGGTAATTGCCCCTTTTGTCTTTGTGAGCTTGAAGATGCTAGTTGAGTCAATTGTGTTTCCAATATCTTGGTGTGAGCTAGAATGTTGTTGATGGTGGTGTCTTTTGCTTGGCTATCTTTTTGCATTTGGGTGAAAAATTCTTGTTGATTCTTTTGCATTTGGAGGACCGCTTTTTGGACATCAAAACCTTGGTCATTTTGGTGATTGTATGGATTTTGATTTTGGTAACCTTGGTTTTGATTGTAAAAGGGTCTTTGATTTTGATTTCTCATGGGTGGTGGAGTGTATGTTGTTTGAGGGTTTTGAACATTTTGGCTTTTGTATGAGAGATTTGGATGGAACTTGGTGTTTTCATTGTAAAAGTTGGAATAAGGGGTACCACTTTTGTAAGCTTGGAAAGCATTAACTTGTTCGGTTGTTCCCCTACATTCACTTGAGTCATGACCCAAGGTTCCACAATTCTCACATATCCCGCTTGGGATTGATGAGGATGCCGTCATGGCATTGACATGATGCTTTGATGATTTTGAGTTTTCCTCAAGTCTAGCCATAGCTTGTTCAAACTTCAAATTGATTGTGTCAATGTGAGCACTAAGTTGAGCACCCAATTGAGTAACGGTGTCCACTTCATACTTTCCTCCTCTAGTAGCCTTGCGAGGCCTACTATATTGTGAATTATGGACCGCCATTTCCTCAATCTTGTTCCATGTTTGATTGTCATCAACTTCGGTGAACATTCCATTTGATCCCATATTGAGAATGTTCCTTGAATCTTCATATAAACCATTCCAAAATTGTTGCACTAAAAACCATTCGCTAAGTCCATGGTGAGGACATGAGCGACAAATACCTTTGAACCGCTCCCAAGCTTCATACAAAGATTCTTCATCCCTTTGCTTAAAACCCGTAATTTGAGCTCTTAGCATATTGGTCTTTTCCGGCGGGTAGAATTTTTTGTAGAAAGCTAGAGCTAGCTTCTTCCAAGAATCTATTCCAAGGGTGGCCTTATCAAGGCCCTTCAACCATTGCTTTGCGGTGCCGATTAACGAAAAAGGAAATAAGACCCATCTTATTTGGTCTTGAGTCACGCCTGTTTGAGAGATAGCTTCACAATAATCGCAAAAGGTTTCCATATGAGAATGAGGGTCCTCACTAGGCATTCCCCCGAATTGGCTCCTCTCAACTAGTTGGATGAAGGCGGACTTGGCAATAAAGTTTCCGGTAAGATGTTGTGGTGTAGGAGTACCATTTGGTAGATCCTCCTCGGTGGGTATAGAGTGTGACGAGAATTTAGGCATTGTAGGTGGATTTTGTGTGGTATTGTTTAATGGATTTTCTTCTCCTTCTATTGCGAAAGGATTGACAAACTCACTAGTGGGTTGAACAACTTCACCAACACCTCCCAAATTCCTCCTAACAAGTCTCCTATTATTCGTCAAGGTTCTTTCGATTTCACGGTCAAAAGGTAACAAATCTCTTTGTAACCTTCTAGACATGCAAAATATCAAACAACTCGAAAACAATTAGAACAAACCTTGAGGAGTTTTACTTCCCCAAGGTGAAAAAGACACAACTAAAAACAATAAAAGAAATCTTAAATCAACTAAACACCGTCCCCGGCAACGGCGCCATTTTTGATCGAGTCCATTTCGTTTCACAAATTAAGCATATGTGGTCGTTGGTCAATGGTCGATACAAAACACAATTTATACTTCACAAACAACTCTACAATTAGTAAAGAGGCAAGTAAAGGTCGGATCCCAAGGGACGGGAGTTGAAATGAGATTTCTATTGTAACTAGTGGTGTCTAAGGGGTGTCACAAATTGGGTTGATGTAGAAGGTTACTAAACTAAAATAACAATGAAAATAAACAAGCAAGATGAATTAAAGGGGTGTAAACAATTGATTAAAGGCACTAGGGTGTCATGGGATCATAGGGGAATCATGGGATATGATCATACAAACATGTTCTCAATTTATAAGCAAGCAATTATTGTTATGATGGATTGAGTTGGGTTATATCTTACAATCCTAGGAAAGTTTGGGTCCCGGAGCCGAATCGATTAGATTGTACAACACCTACAAGTCGACTTAATCTTTCCTACTCAACACATGCATGGTCTAACAAGACTCGAGTTGGGTTATGTCTTACAAGTCAAGTTGAAAGGATAGAGGATGATAGTAAATGCAAGGATTCATAGGCTTAGCATTTCATCAAATATAACATGTGCATGTATTAAGATCAAAACAAGCAAGCAAATAAGATATGAAAGCATATTAATTTAGGCATGAATCATTCCCCATGTTGGTTTCCCCCTAATCACCCATTAAACCCTAGCTAAGAGACTACTCACTCATTATCATATTGATCATGCTAGAAAGGTTGTCAATCATACTAACATAATGAAACATGATGAATAAATGAAAGTAATTAGCAATAATTAAAAAGGGATTAAGAGATTATACCTACTAATGATTCCAATAATAAAGCAAGAATAATAGAAGTACTTGAATCCTAGATTGAGAGGTTGTCAATCTCCCAATAATAACCCAAATAATCTTCAATTACCCAAAATAAAGTAAGAACAAGAGAGAGATTAAAGAACTAAAACTTGGATTAAAACTTGATTAATATTTGATTACAATATTGAAGAGAGATTTGATTGATATTAACTACTCTAATTATTGATAAGAAGAACATGCTCCTCTAATTAGACTAATGGGGTATTTATAGTGAAAATTAGGGAGGATGCATTAGGGTTAACTAAGGGCTAAACTAGTAATTACACTTTTTAAGTTGAGCAAGGAGACTCCGGTATTCTCCGAGAGAAGGGCTTCTCTTATCGTGGCTTGAAGAATGAAAACGTGCTGTACTGAAATCCGTGCGGATGGGAGTCGGGACGGCCGGATCTGGGCTGGAGAATCCGAGCGGATCCTTGGACAAGACGCTCGGATTGGCGAGGGGGAATCCGAGCGGATTCCTTTGAGGGACGCTCGGATTGGGTTTGGGCGGACGGACGGATTGTGTACAATCCGTTCGGATTGTCTGGCAGCATCTTTTCTTCCCTTTTCTTCATGAATTCCTTGGGGATTTCCTTGGGGACTCAAGGATCCTTTTCTCAACATTGCTCTTCTACTATGCTATGTACAAAGGCCTTCTAGTCTTGTCTCTCCTTGATGCTTGGTCATTGAATATGATCAATTTAGCCTTGTTTTGCCATGAAAATGCAAGATTCTTACTCCTTTCCTACCAAGGGATCAAAATCTCAAAGAATATGCAAAACAAAGAACTAAAGATAAGAAATGACCCAAATAGGCACTAAAAAGCATGGAAACAATGGTAATTCGGGGGGGCTAAATATGCGCCAATTATGGTCACATCAAATTATGAGATCTCGAATCTCCTTTATTTTAGTTTTGGGTTTTTGAAATTAGAATGTAATTAATAGGTCAATTATGTAATTTTATTTATTGTAATTTCAAAGAAGACTAAAGATGAAGATTCAAGCTCACTCCCGCTACATGGATCAAGATGGAACATCAAGACAAGCTTCTCGGGTCCAAGGATGGATTCCAAACTTGTATTTATTGTTCATTTTGATAGGATAGGCCACACTAGGACTTTTACTGTATTTTTTTTTACGTTTTCATTTTATTGCTTTTCATTAACATGTTAGTAATTGCATCATATTCCGCCTAAAACCAAACCACCTACTACTAATATGCATGAAAATTGACTCATATAGGTTGTATGTTAGTTTTCATGGACATGCAGATGTCACTGTCTTTAAGCCATCACCTTAGTTTAAATCATTCACGCGTGCTAGATTATAGTTCACTTAAAATGAATTAAAAAGTTGATGGGATCTTCCTCTAAAACGGAAATTGAGATTAGTCTTTATAAGGGCAAACATCTATGAATCCCTTCTTCGTCGGTAGGCCTAATATGACCCCTTCTACGTTGGGTAAGTAGTTGTGTTGACTTAGTTTACCTCAACATTGTAGTCCGAAGAGTTTCTCGTGATTATGATGGACTAAAGATAGTATTTACAGAAATTTATCGACCAAGAATTCTAACGGTAGAATTAGCTAACAGGTTAGCTTATCAATTTACAGAGAATTGAGTCTTGGGGTCATTTATATAATTCTTGAGGGAGGTCAATTGTATAAATGTTTTTTAGTCTTCGCGTTATGACATTAGTTCATTAGACTTAAAATAAAAACGATGCACATGCTTATTATTTTATTCTTCTTTCGCAGATGTAGAACACGCTTATTATCAATAATCTTGTTACAACAAATGGCTGGAAATAACGCAATCCCAATGCCTAGTGCCACACTAGATCGTTCGTCCCGGCTTAAAATGTTCATGGACCAAATGAATCGAGTTCACTCGATCAAGAATGATGGGTCCAATTTTGCAGACGGGAGGCGGCACTACGGAATGCTGCCACTGCGACGGTAAGCTCGGGTATTTAATCGAGCCATTGCCGGTCAACCTGTGCCCCAATGCAGAGCCAACGAGTCACTCGCTTATAGTGATTTCGTTATGGAAGCAGGTGCGATAAAGAACGTACTCATCTTTGCAATGGAAACCAATTTGCAGAGACGCTTCATTGCCCAAGGTGCAAACAAGATTTTCACCACGCTCACTAACGAGTTCTCAAAGGCACCGAGAATCGTTACATATGAGCATACCTGTCGCTTCTTTGATGCGAAACTCCAGAAGGGCCAACCGGTTTGCCCACACATTCTTCACATGATTGAGAATGTCGAGAAATCGGAGTCACGAATTGTAGAATCGGTGAGAGCATTGTCATTGACCGAATGCTTCATTCTCTTCACGATGGTTTTGCCCTTTTCAGGGCGAACTACTACATGAATGACTTGAAAAAGAGTCCTCATGAGCTACACTCCCTTCTCGTACAGACCGAGAAGGATATGAAATTGAGTGGGAGCATGAAGCAGGATGTTCTCACGATTCACAACAAGAGTAAAGGTAAGGGCAAGGCTCATGGCGACCTAGCTGTAGGTAAGCCAAAGTTTAAGAAGCCAGGAAACGGTAAGAGTGCACCTGGTGAGCCTAGTGGCTCACAGGGCAAGACAAAGAGCAAGGGCGGTGACATAGAGTGCCACCATTGTCACAAGACTGGACATTGGAGGAGGAACTGTCTCGTCTACCGTGAGGACATTAAGGCAGGCCGCGTCGTTCCTGTTGGTATGTCATCTTATATTCATATGATTGAGATTAACCATGCAAGTTTTGGAACTTGGGTACTAGATACTGGTTGTGGTTCTCATCTGTGTAATCATTTGCAGGGCCTAAAGAACATCATACCTCTCGAAAAAGGTGATGTGGACTGCGAGTCGGAATGGAGCACGAGTAGGCTTTGCCTCGAAGGGAACATATGTAATCCAACTCCCTAGTGGTTTTGAGTTATCTTTAAATAACTGTTACTATGTACCCAGTTTATCTAAGAATATTATTTCTGTTTCCATACTAGCTAAAGACGGTTTTGCATTTTCAATAAAGGATAATAGTGGTATTTTCTCTTTTAATGAAATGATTTATGGCAAAAGCGCCATGAATGGAATTTATATCTTAGATCAAACCACGGAAATATTACACATGAATAATAAGAAATTAAAGATTGGTGACAAAGATCAAACCTATCTATGGCATTGTCGAATGGGACACATAAATGAGAAACGCGTAAAGAAACTCGTCGATAATGGGACTATTCCCTCATTCGGATTTTCTGCATATGGCACGTGTGAATCATGTCTCATTAGCAAGATGACTCGAATTTCCTTCTAAGGTGTTGGAATGTGCGCTAGTGACCTTTTAGGACTCATACATGCGGACGTATGTGGACCTATGTCAATTACCGCTAGAGATGGCTATAGATATTTTATCACTTTCACGGACGATTTGAGTAGATACGGATATGTCTACTTAATGAAGCATAAAAGTGAGTCCTTTGAGAAATTCAAGGAATACCAGAATAGGGTACAGAACCAACTGGGTAGAAAGATTAAAGCACTCCATTCAGATCGTGGTGGCGAATATCTTTCAAATGAGTTTGATCAACACCTAAAAGACTGTGGAATCGTTTTGCAGTTAACTCCACCGAACACCTCAATTGAATGGTGTGTCCGAACGGAGAAATCGAACCTTACTTGATATGGTTCGATTCATGATGAGTCACACCATAGTGCCGATTCATTATGGGGTTATGCTCTTTTGTCACCGCTCTTATACTTAACAAGTCCGTCTAAAGTCACGACAAGACTCCATATGAAATGTGGAAGGGAACAAAGACCTAACTTGTCCTTTATTCGGGTTTGGGGCTGCGAGGCTTATGTCAAGTGGAGACACGAGGATAAGCTCGGCCCGCGATCGGTCAAGACATACTTTATAGGTTATCCAAAAGAAACATTTGGTCATTACTTCTATTCGCCAACCGAACATCGAGTTTTTGTTGCGGCTAGTGCGACGTTCTTAGAGAAAGAATTTCTCGAGAACAAGTCGAGTAATAGAACCTTCGAGTGTCGGAGATTCCAAACTAACAACCGAGGAACAGATGGAGGAAGCTGTACCTCCAACTGATGATACGGTTAATATTCCCGAGGAACCTAGGAGGTCGGGTAGAGACTCTCATCCTCCGATGATACATTGGTATGGTCGAGAAGAATGACTTTTTACTTCTAGAAAGTAATGAACCCGCAACCTATAAAGGTGCTATGGCCTGTTCCGACTCAAAGCTATGGCTCGAAGCCATGCAATCCGAGATGGACTCCATGTATGAGAATAACATATGGGATCTAGTTGATTTACCTAATAAGGTAAAACTTCTACAGTGCAAATGGCTTTACAAAATAAAGCATTCTGTAGACGCGCAACCAGATATCTACAAGGCACGACTTGTGGCAAAAGGTTTCACTCAAGTGCAAGGATTGCATTATGATGAGATTTTTGCACCTGTAGTCATGTTACGTTCCATTCGGATAATCTTAGCGATTGCCGCATTTCATGATTATGAGATTTGGCAAATGGATGTGAAAACCGCCTTCTTAAACGGTTATTTGGAGGAAGAGTTGTACATGGTGCAACCCGAAGCTTTCATAGATCCTAAACATCCTAAAAAAGTATGCAAGCTTAAGCGTTCCATTTATGGACTTAAGCAAGCTTCTCGGAGTTGGAATCATCGTTTCGACCAAGTGATAAAAGAGTATGGTTTCACTCGATCGGTCGAAGAACCATGCTTATATATCAAAGTCGAGTGGGAGCAAGATTGTATTCTTGATATTATATGTCGATGACATACTCTTGATTGGGAATGACATTTCTCTCCTATCTTCGGTTAAAGAATGGTTGAAGAACCATTTCCAGATGAAAGATCTGGGTGAGGCACAGCGTATTTTTGGAATCCGTATCTACCGAGATAGATCACGACGGACGTTATCACTTAGTGAGGAGTCTTATTTGGATAAGATTCTTGAGAGGTTCAGCATGACCAACTCCAAGAAGGGGAACCTTCCAATGACGTCTGAGATGCAGTTGAGTAAGTCTCAGTCACCCACGACGCCTGAAGGGGTTGAACGCATGAGTCGTATTCTTTATACATCTGCAATAGGATCGATCATGTATGCCATGATATGCACACGTCCAGACGTGGAATATGCATAGAGTATGACGAGTCGGTACCAAAAGAATCCAGGTACCTACAGAGGACTATGGATTGGGTATTACTTATGGAGGAGATACTAAGCTATGCGCAATCCTGTTCTGTGCAGATGCTAGCTTCCAAACGAGATCTCGATCCGGGTTCGTCTTCACTCTTAGTGTGTTGTAGCAGATTCTACTACTGAATCGTTGAATTATGATAAGCATGTAGGGCATGTTAATTCCATGGGAATTAAACATGTTCCAGAGTTGTAGTACTTCATTATGGATTTGATACATTATCTTTTTCATATATTATTTATAACTTCATCGTTTTATATATATAATATTTTGTTTTTCATGTGGATTGTACTGACAACATTGAACGCCATATTTGTTTTGGTCCGTAATAGCCAATGTGAGCTGATAACTCCGGCTATTATATTGTGCAGTCGATTGATGGTGGGTTCAACGAGCCATAAGTCAAACGGTTGACTGATCGATCACAGATGCGAGATTATGACGATACCTCGTAGGACAACTTTTTATGACAACGTCATGGAGTCCTAAATGTTTAATAACATTCGGTGCCAGGTCGTGGATAGGACATCCATTGTGTTCCTAGAGTCGATTCTTTTGACTATCGACTGTCTCTTGAGATTAAGGCAGTTTTTTGGTGACTTTGGTTTCTTTCTCACGGTCTACCATAACTGGGGCTAAGTAGATTTTTTCTGGGTCATTTCATACTGTGTTTACATCTGCATGATTCGAGTTGAGAAAATATCCAACCCTTATCAGGTATAGTTATTTCTCAGGGCCACTCGAGGAGTTGTAACTGAAATGCATGGCCATGCTCGAATGTTGATTCGTTTATCAGTTAAGTTACTCTCTAGTCGGGGAAACCACTCTTGATATTGATCGCTTGTAAAATACGACCTTTGTGAATTCGGATTTGCAAATTGTTTTACATTGAGTGGGAGAAATTTTAAAGGATATGAGAATCGGTTATCGCACATACACTTGTGAGGATAAGTGGGAGTTTGTTGGAGCTTGTGTCCTCCACAAATTAGTGTGATAACATTTGTAAATCTCTTACAGGTTCACAAGGGTATACTTCGTATATTTAATCAGTTGATTAACGTTTACCTAATAACGGTTGGCTTGCTAGAAAGTTTGACGTTATTATCATACAGATGGCGGTGATCAACTGGTCCCTAAAGGTCACACCTATAGGACGTGCTTGAGAAATGTGGTTATAGAAATATAATTACATTGATGCCCAAAATGACTAAAAAGTTAGTCAATGTGTTGATGAGATAATTATTTAATAAAATTAAATAATAGTAAGTTGAGACGAATTAACTATCAATTCGTAAATTAAATATAATAAGTTATATTTAATTAAATATATATAATGTTAGCTTGGACGAATTAATCTGTTAATTCGTAATTAAATATAATCAGTTGTATTTAATATCAACAAGCTGAATGTCTCATAGTGGTAATAGTGAGGGTACACATACCAAGAGGTCATGTGTTCGATCATCAGTAGATGACAATTCAACACATATTTTATATTTTTGGAAAGACCAAAATAAGGAGAATTTTAGTCCTTATTTCGGTCAGCTTGGCCGAATATTAGGAGATTTTTATCTTTCCTAATTGACTCCAAGTTTCGGTCTGTATAAAAAGAAAGGTAGAGAATTATTTCTACCCTAATGCTTTTTCTTGACCTAGCCTCCTCTTTCTCATCACAAGAACACAAAGACAATTAAATTTTACAGAAAATTTTAGATTGATTTCTAGCATAATCAAAGGGCATATCTCAGACTGTCTTGGGTGCAACTAATAGGCGAATATCAATTTTGATATTGTTCTTAGGCCATATTTGCTAGGACCGAAGGTTAATTCTAAATATTTTTACTTATGTTTATGTCTTTTATTTTATGACCTTAGATCATCTTTATTAAATCCTTATAATCCTTCTAGTTTAAGGGAAGTATACAGATTTATTTCCCACAGGTTAAACCCTAGTTTGGGGGATTTGGGGGTTTTGTTGTTTGTATGATTGGTAGTAATTATGTGTATGTATGATAGGAGGAGGATTTGTAGAAGAGGCTTTTTGATACAAAATTGTTGAGACCGTCTCGATAGTTGTGCTTTCCGGGTAGGGTTTCCTACTCGATTACTTACATAATGTGTGGTGATTGTCTTTGTAGTTAGTGTTGTTGATTGATTCAGACGGTTGTGATATTGTATTGTGAATGTGATTGTTTGTCTCTGGTTCTCGAGATGCGTTCTCGGCTGAGTGGAGTCACTTGCGGGAGTGGCTTCACGCCCTAGTTTCGCCCTTCGTGGAACCCGCCACGGAAGGGGATGTGCACATTAATGGGACAGGGTTATCGCTCGGTATGATGAGCGGGGATTTGGTGGGTACGGCCGTCTCCCACCGGCGGTAGCTGGTCCGGTGGACAGTCGGTGACGGAGATGGAGTGGAGTGGATGATTGTGTATGATTGTTTGAGCTGTATTGGCTACTGTATTGTTGGTTATGTAAATTATGTAAATAGTACTGACCCCGTTTATTGTTTTAAAACCTGCGGTGATCCATTCGGGGATGGTGAGCAGATATGGAGCAGGTATGAGTTGAGTACTGGGATAGCTGGGATGTGCCACGTCGATGATAGAAGTCTTCCATTGTAGCTTAGTAGTTTTCATAAACATTTCAGTTAAATCAGTAGACAGTCAGTTTGAGAACATGTATTCGTACTTTTGGTTTCGGTTTTGAGATTGTAACCGTTCACTAAAGTATTTCTATTTAAACGTTGTTTCTTTATTGTTTATTTGATTATCATTGCCTCGGGTAACCGAGATGGTAACATCCTTATACCTGGGTGGTCCTGGTAAGGCACTTGGAGTATGGGGGTGTTACAATGAAGAACAATGAGAAATATTTACAACGGAAATTGAGTACACTTGCAATCATGGGATGTGCAAGAGGGATGAGTTCCGCACAATCGTGAAAACAAAGGGGAGCTATTTTAAGGCAAGAAAGCCTATGTCTTGATTGAATCTAGACACGTACTCAGAAAGTTTTGTAATGCAAATGTATACATTACAAAGGAAAACTAGTATGTAGTAAGGTTGGGTAAGGTACAAGAAGTTGATAAAACCTACTAACCAAAGCCTTCTCATGGGCTTAACATGATGAGTCATGTCATATGTCATTTCAATTGCATTGAGATGAAAAACTACATATAAGATGAAAATGGATTATAAAATTATGAAGTAGTAATCAGGTATTGACTATTCATTTGATAATCACATTTGTCGTTCGAGTTTTTAAATCTAAAAACTCTTTTATACTTTGTTACATCCAAACGGGTTGTAGAGACAACATTGAAACCCGTTAAAGTGAACCCGGATTAACATGGTATTCGCCCATGGCCACTTGTATGAGGTGACGTCTCGAAGTGACTAGAGTGTGATGCGATTGATGGCAAGTTCAAGTGTCATAGAGTCATGTGAGATGACTAGTCGATCACATAGGCAGATCATTAGGAACACTTTGTCGGGCAAAGGACCGCTTATAGAATTATGGCAAATTTATATAGCCTGGTCGTGGCGAGAGCTACTATAGTATTCTAATGAGTCGATTCTTTTGACTAAAAACTGTTCGCCTAAGGTGGCACAGTTTCAGATTAACTTTGATTTGTGTTACTACGACCTTCGTAAATGGGGTCAAATGGGCATATTTTGGGTTATGATGGCTGTGGCTAGTCGAAGGGAATAAGTGCGATAGGAATTGTCCACCCCCTTGTCAGGGTTAAAACAATATCTCAGGGCCACTCGAGGAGTAATGAACTGGAAATGCGTGGCCACGCTCGGAAGGTATCTATGGTAGATAAATTCCGGTCAATCAGTTATTCTCCAGATCGAGGAAACCACTCTCGATATGATCACTTGCAAGTACGACCCGAAAGACACCTTGCATGGAGTGGGAGATAGTAATAGGACAAGAGAAATGGTGACGCACACTTGTCGAGGACAAGTGGGAGATTGTTGGAATATGTGTCCTCCGACAATAATGCGATCACAATTGTCGATCATATTGATCACATGTTTAAATATCATTTTAAGAATACGTAAGGGATGATTCATTTTATAGTCAACTGATCAACATTAATCGGTAACGATTGGCTTGCTAGAGTTTGACGTTATCGTGGGGACGGTGGTGGTCGATTGATCCCTAAGGTCACACCTAAAGGATGATGCCCTTATCTGTAAAGTTAATTAATTGTATGACGATGCAAGTTGATCAATTCCTTAAAATTGAACAATTCGATTTGTGAGAGAGAATAATTATCTTATTGTAATGGGATTAAATAAGATTTATTTTAGTAATAAAATGCTTTGTTACTAAAATTGTTTATTGTTTGAGAAACAATAGAGATAAGAATGAATGGTTAATTATAATTACAAAATGTTGTGAATTATAATTACATGACCCATTTTATTTATGTGATCAAGTATCACTAGTCAATTTATTGGATGTAATTTAATTAATTCATGAAATGATATTTATGTGATAAATATGCATTAAATTAATTAATAACATGTATCATACTACATGTGACATATTGTGTGACAATTGACAAAATAAAATGGTGGTCCATATTATGAGTAAACCGAAATGGAGGAGGAGTTAGTGGGTTGTGGTTATTTTATTTTATGTGATAAAATTAAAACAATGATGCATATACCTAATAGCCTTACACCTACTCTTACACATCTATTTTCTTGTGAAAACAAAAAAGTGGAAAGTAGATGCCCTATACTCCACTCCAACCGTGAACCCTCCACCATGAAGAGGATTAATTTCTCTTATTATTCATTCTAATATATCACATGCAAAAGGTTCATGAATTATGCTCTCTTCTCTCTCTTTAATCTTCATCAAAACATGAGATTTTTGATTCAAATTGTTCATAAAAGATTACTAAAATTATTAGTGTAATATATGAGTGTTAGTAATCAATTTTAAGGTAAACTACTAAACTAATATCTAGCTAATATTATTTAGTGGGGATAAGGGATAATCTTGGGTGCAATCAAGAGGAGAATCTCTACTTTGGGATTTTTGGAGGATCATCCTTATATTCATTGTAGCTCAAGAACTAACAAAAAGGAGATCTTGTTGTTGCCCAATAATCCGAAATCTTCAATGTAAGATGATGATTTCTTCTTAATATTTACTTATTGTTTGCATGCATAAGATCAACATTTAATTTTATGACTAAATTAATTTGAAACATATATGAATATGTATAGTAATGAGATATAGATTTCCAACAAATGGGTCATATGATTATAAACTACAACAACTTGTATTTATAATAAATTATTCATTCTATTTTTAATTCTTTCATAAATAATAAATTAATCTAAGTAATAAAACAATTCGATTACTTAGACCGTATCTTATTTAATCAAATTACAATGAGACACGTTAATTTTACTCACAAAATTATCCGTCAATTTTAAGCAATTTAATTAACTCGTATCGGCATACGATTAATTAAATGATCAATTAAGAGTATTTCCCTATAGGTATGACCTCGGGTATCAATCGATCACCACCGTCGCACGATAGTAATGTCAAACTCTAGTCAGCCAATCATTACCGATATGTGTGGACCAGTTGACTGTAAAATATTACTTTCCCTCTTGTATTCTTAAATATGAGATTTAAACATGTGATCATCATGATCGACAATTGTGATCGCATCATTTTCAGTGACACATACTCCAATAATGATAACCCGACATCCTGGCATCTCTCTCTCTTTATTTTCTCTCGACCCTTGCTTTTATTAGTTTAGTTCAAATACTCAAACCCCCATCTTGTGACCTTAGACAGACTGAATTAACGAGTAGATAGTGACCGCCTCCTTGTGGATACGATACCCGACTTACCTACGATGTATTAGTAGAGCCATTGGTTTTATTTTTGATAGGGTTGCGGCAGTGTGTCAAATTTTTAAGGCGTCGTTGCCGGGAGGCAACTATTTTATTTGCTTGTTTATTTTTGTTTGTATTTAGCCTCAAGGAATTTATTCCTTGAGGCAATTCTCATCTTTTTCTCTATTATTGTTTTGATAGGCCCTACAGGTCCAACCTAGACAGTTCAAGGTAAAAGATCAGCAAAGGGAAGGCTTGAGTACCTTTGATCTTCCACCTATGTTCCATACTATGGCACGACAGGTTGTTTATTGTCAGAGATGTGGTGCTGCTGGGCACGAAGCTGTTATTTGCTTGATAGGGAATGATAAAGTCTATGCGTTTAGGCAGCGTACACAAGCTAGTCAATCCTTTGCGTATGTTCTGCCACATCCGCTTCAGCAACGAGGCTATCCCAAGCCTCCTTTTATTTGGCCACCGCAACAACAAGCTCTTCATCTTGATAATTTGAAAGAAGAGACTGCTTAATTGAAGTCTATGGTGAAGGCACTTGTACTTCAAATGTAAGAAACCGAGAAATCTAGGGAGGCTCACCTCAAGCTACTTGAATTTCAACTAGCTCAATTAGCTGTCGAGTCGGATTCTAGGGACTCAGAGACGGTATATGCTGTTTTTACTGACAGTAGTCTGGCCCATGAAAGACCTGAGTTGTCTATTGATGATGAGGACATATATGACTCGGAAATTGAAGGTGCTAATGAAGGTGAAGCTTTTCTCGAATATTTCACCACCGTTCAGCATCAGGAGTTCGATCGAGCAGATTCCACCACTCGATCGAACAATTTGGAGGAGGATTTGCTCGATTGACCGGATGTGAGTGTTCGATCGAGTACTGCTGAAGAAGAACAACTCGATCGAATGGTTAGTACTCCTCGATCGAGTATTTTTTATGAAGAAACTCCTCGATCGAGCACTATACATTCTCGATCGAGTGATATGGCCACGGAGAGCAATGCTTTGTCATCTAGATCCATTTCAGATGACGATTTGGAAGAAGACAATGGTTATGGTCAATCCCCCATTTGGAAATCCGAGCTGGATGCTCTAGAGGCTGCAATATACGGGATAGAACCCACAAAGAAGGGGAATGAGAGGTAGCTGAGTTAGTGAATGTTCCTAGCACGGAAGAGGTAATACACTCTTTTGTCAATGATTCCGACGTTAGGAGCGACCAACCTGAGGTAGTTAACGATAATTTCATTATTATTGGTATTAATAGTACATTATCTCATATGACTTATGCTTTATGTTTCAATCCTACACCTTATGTTTCAATCCTACACCCCCTCCTAGTTGGGCAAATGAGCTAATAATGTTTCACCATAATTGTCATCGAAAATTTGTTAGGCTGAGACGGTACTTTAGATTGCTTTCATATGCTCCTTCTTTATTTTGGTGCTACTTATGCTCTTGTGTAGCACATGCGCAGATTTATGATCTTCTGCTAAGAGCTTTGAGTTGCTTTGATTGTGACCAACTGGAGCAATTGGATGAAGAAGAGGAAGGTCGAGCTGGGACCTGTCTGAAAATAGCGCTATGCGGGAGGCAACCCGGAGTTTAAGTTTTTAGTTAATTTACATTTCAGTTTTTGCTGTGTGTGTAATAATTGGTTTTTAAACCATAGACTGTGAACAATTTAAGTTTGGTTTTTGGTCGTATTTTTTGTTTCTATTTGTGTCTTTACAGGTGTTTCCTTGACGCCTAAGAGTTGCGCAATAAGGAGTTCTCGATCGAGTAATTTTTACTCGATCGAGTGACTTACTCCCTCGATCGAACGCTTCTTCTCCTCGATCGAGCATCCACAGAAACTACCATCTCGATCGAGTAGTTCCCTTTCCTCGATCGACCGTTTATGCAGCCCAATGTACTCGACCGAGTACTATATCCTCTCGATCGAGTACCATGGAGTTCGTTGTTTGGATTCGCTTCCTGTGACGCTGTTAAGGAGCTATTAGCGACATCCCATGTTGCTGGTTGGTTTGGGGAGGTCCCTACTTCGCGTATTTCTGTGAGTTTCCCGTAGCTTCACTCTCTCCTTTTCAGTTTGCATTTCCTTTCCCTATTTTAGGGTAGAATGAGGGCATTGTACGGTTTGGTTTGGGGAGGTTATGCATCAATATCTGTGTCTGCATTTATGTTTTATTGCATTTCTGTTATCAGGTTTAATTTCTCTATGCATTGTTGTTTATTTTTATTAAATTCAAAAATCTCATAAAAATTAAATATTTTATTAAATTCAAAAATATTCACGTTTACGTTTGCATATAGGTTGAGTCGGAACGGTAGATTTCAATGATGAAATTGCACTACTTTTACTCCCTTTTACTTAAGCCTTGTAAAAATTAATATCTTTTAGCTTTGTCTTGTGCATATCTACGAGTTAATATTGAATTTTACCTGAACAAATAGATTTAACCTGAAATTTTCGCAACCCACTCATAATTTCTAAGTTTTAGAGCCTTAAAACTGGTGTCATTTATGACAAATTCATGTAGGATTGTGAGTAGTTACTCCTTGCATAACATGTTCATTAAATTGCACATATATGAAATTCAATTACTTTTTGCCTGCATACATTCGGGTTGTGGTTGGTGTCACTGATGCGAGTCCGTTTCGTGTTCACAATTAAAGATGTGGTCGTTGGGTCACGGTCGAATCAAAACACAATTTATAACTTCACAAACAACTCTACAATTAGTAAAGAGGCAAGTAAAGGTCGGATCCCAAGGGACGAGAGTTGAAATGAGATTCCTATTGCAACTAGTGGTGTCTTACGGGTGTCACAAATTGGATTGATGTAGAAGGTCACTAAACTAAAATAGCAATGAAAATAAACTAGCAAGATGAATTAAAAAGGGGTGTAAACAATTGATTAAAAGCACTAGGGTGTCATGGGATCATAGGGGAATCATGGGACATGATCATACAAACATGTTCTCAAATTATAAGCAAGCAATTATTGTTGTGATGGATTGAGTTAGGTTATATCTTACAATCCTAGGAAAGTTTGGGTCCCGGAGCCGAATCGATTAGATTGTACAACACCTACAAGTCGACTTAATCTTCCCTACTCAACAACATGCATGGTCTAATGAGACTCGAGTTGGGTTATGTCTTACAAGTCTCATTGAAAAGATAGGTGATGATAGTAAATGCAAGGATTCATAGGCTTAGCATTTCATCAAACATAACATTTGCATGAGTTGAGATCAAAACAAGCAAGCAAATAAAACATGAAAGCATATTAATTTAAGCATGAATCATTCCCCATGTTGGTTTCCCCTAATCGCCCATTTAACCCTAGCTAAGAGACTACTCACTCATTATCATGTTGATCATGCTAGCAAGGTTGTCAATCATACCAACAATATGAAACATGATGAACAAATAAAAGTAATTAGCAATAATTAAAAAGGGATTAAGAGAATTATACCTACTAATGATTCCAATAATAAAGCAAAGATAAAAGAAGTACTTGAATGCTTGATTGAGAGGTTGTCAATTTCCCAATAATAACCCAAATAATCTTCAATTACCCAAAATAAAGGATGAACAAGAGAGAGATTAAAGAACTAAAACTTGGATTAAAACTTGATTAATACTTGATTACAATATTAAAGAGAGATTTGATTGATATTAACTACACTAATTATTGATAAGAAGAACATGCTCCTCTAATTAGACTAATGGGATATTTATAGTGGAAATTAGGGAGGATGCATTAGGGTTAACTAAGGGCTAAACTAGTAATTACACTTTTTAGATTGAGCAAGGAGGAGCCGGTATTTTTCGAGAGAAGGGCTTCTTTCTTTGTAGCTTGGAGAAGAGGAAATCGTCTTTGTCTTTGGAATCCGGCGGAATAAGGTCGGGACTGGCGGAATTTGGCGTTGGAATCCGAGCGGATTCAAGGGAATCCGGTCGGATTGTGGAGGTGGAATCCGAGCGGATTAGAGCAAAGCCGCACGGATTGTGCAACTGCGGATTTTGACGGATTGGTGACAATCCGCTCGGATTGTCACTCAAAGAACACATCTTCTTCTTTTCTTCCCTTTTCTTCATAAATTCCTTGGGGATTTCCTTGGGGACTCAAGGATCCTTTCTCAACATTGCTCTTCTACTATAATATGTACAAAGGTCTTCTAATCTTGTCTCTCCTTGATGCTTGGTCATTGAATTTGATCAATTTAGTCTCGTTTTGCCATGAAAATGCAAGATTCTTACTCCTTTCCTACCAAGGGATCAAAATCTCAAAGAATATGCAAAACAAAGAACTAAAGATAAGAAATGACCCAAATATGCACTAAAAAGCATGGGAACAAGGCTAATTCGGGGGCTAAATATGCGCTAATTATGGTCACATCAAATATCCCCAAACCGAACCTTTGCTCGTCCCGAGTAAAGAGGTGACAAAGACTAGGACCAATACTAACCTATCCTAATAATATAGCCGATATGAGACAATTAGCGGGTCTCACTCCGCCCCTTCAACTCACAACAAGACAACCATGAGGTAGGATGCCTTCTTGCAAGGCAAGGTGGGTCTTGCCAAAATGGCGACACATCCAAACATTAAGCACACAAAATCAAGTAATGGATGCATCTACAAAAGAATAGCCACTTCCTCATCAAGTGGCAGAAGCACTAAAGAGGAACAAATTTAAGAGCATGTAATCCTTCACAAATACTAGTTCAACAAATTACTAAGTCTAAGAGGATGGCACTAAATCACCTCCAAATGGTGTTAAACTAGACTACTTTCGTCCTCAATTTCCAAATGCTTTCGTCAAGAGCGATCGGATGGTGGTGGAATGATGATCCCTATGATGCTAGTAGCATATGACATGACAAGTCTCGAATTCTCTACAAAAGTAAAGGTCATGGATCGTCCCAAACTCGACCAAGTGGCTTGACAAAAAGGCTTTTTGGGAATGAAATGCTCAAATCTTTATTCACAACGGGTGGATATGACTGGTATTCAAAATTGTCCTCATTTCACTTTCACATTTCAAAAATTTATGATGGGGTTTGTCCCTTCCGGGCTAGTGTCCTTTGCTTTCGCCAATCGCTTATTAGGCAACCGGTTAACCTCTAGACAATAGCTTTTCGGGGTGATAGTCACTCTGTCTCTGGGCGGCCGAATTCACAACCGTATGGGGGCCCAATTCAATGGATCCCGCACCAAAGCACATCAAAGTGGTACGACTCCATCAAAACAACTTAAATTTCTCAACTTTCAACAATTCATAACATTTGAGGTTTCCTTGGCATTACATTACTTCCACATGACAAAACTTCTTTGAAATGAGCACTTCAAGCTTATTGATAGAAAATATTTTTGGGTTGCCTTACCACAAGGTCAAACAAGGTCACCTAGACAAGTTAACCAAGTCCACATCGCATCACGGGGTTGGATAGGTGACTCACATGCAAACCCTTGACTAGGCCTTGGGTCATGGGTCAAAAGACACTAGTATGACACTATCTAGGGTGTTTTACAACCATTCTAGTAGGCAAAGTCTTAAGTTGAACAAGTATTTGTAATGGCTTAGTTGCTCTTGTCAAAGTTCCTAATTAGGCATTTTTCAAAACATTTCTAACATGCAACTACATGCCATGATGCAACTAATATAAACATCCTAATGCAAGTGATTCTATCAACTAATATGACATATAAACTAAATGCAAGTCCTAAGTTCACATTGTTATACCGCATCAATCAAAATAAAGCCACATAGTCATTAACATAAAGAGGAAAAAGGAAATTGGAAAGATCATACCATGCGGTCTTCAATATCCTCATGTCTCGGATGTGGCGTAGTCGATCAATGTGAACAAGGATAGACCAAACACAATATATACAAGACGATATATACAAGACTATAAAAGGAAATAAACATGTTTTATGGGTTTTCAATTTTCAAATTTTTATGATTTTTCAAATTTTTCAATTTTTTTGGATTTTTGAATAAGAGTTAAATGTTAGAATTCCCATCCCCACACTAATATGGGCATTGTCCTCAATGGCCAAAATGATGGAAATTATGCAAAGATGATGCATGATTTCTATACTAAATGCAATCTACACTAAGTTACACTACATGATGCATGGATTTTGTTATGACGGAAAGGATAATTTATATTACCTCCCGTTGTGTATGCATTAACTTCCCCAAACCGAGTGAGACACTATTGCTAATGTCCAAGGATGGGTGTAGTTCATGCACACACTATGCAATGCATGAAACTAATTTGTCATTTTGGATTTTAAAAATGGGAACAATAAAATGAGAACACCTCAATGGTACCGAGGTGTGAGTCCTCTATGGTGCTAAGACTACTCCAACAATGATCAAAATTAATGAAAATACAAGGTAACAAGACACAAACTTCTTTTCATGAAACATTGAAAAATAAAGAGGAGGGATGAGAAAACTTCACTTGAACTTAGGTGGGTGCCTCTTGCCCGCTCCACCTAGTGATGAAGTAGTCTTCTAGACATCGGCATCATCTCCCTCTATATCGCTATCCCAAATATCCTTTGAAGCATCACTCAAACTTGGGTCCATGAATTCGTCTTCCTCACTCTCAAGCTTCACCGTGTCACCTCCACAAGAATTGCCACTCTCCTCCTCTTGGCGACCGTTCGCCCCTTCATTAGCTTTCTCCGAGTTGGGGAAGAGCAATTCCATTTGAGCCCATGAGGGGAAAGCTCCTTCCTCACTAATCCGTCCTTTTCGAACCATCTCATGGTATTGGGGGTAAAGAGCATAGTAAGTGTCCACGGAGGTCTCGTATTGACGGTAGTGTAAATCTTGCAAAATTCCCGTGACAAAGTCGTCACGGGGGAGGATGAAGGGATTTGGATGGTTATACGGTTGGTAGGGAAAGGGGTAGGGAGGCACTTTTATCTTCTCATTTTGGGTCTGTTGTTCTTGTTGTTGTGGTGGTGGATTTTAGGGTGGTGGTGCTTGCTTTGTTTGACTTGGGATGAGGTAGGAGGGCATTGGGGACAAGTTTCCTCTTCTTGGGGAGATCCGTGGTAGATCGGTCATTGGGAGATAGATCGGATCGCTTCCTTTTGTCAACCACTTTATCCGCTTATCGACCCCCTCAAGGGTTATCCAATGGTGTTGGACGAGAAGGAGATCTTCATTAATTCTCGTGCTCCCCGTAAGTGGAGTGTACTCATTGTTCTCATTGAACCTTGGGTTGAAGTGCTTTGCAAGTCTAGTTATGAGTCCTCCATTCACTATGTGCTTCATTCCATCATCGTCCCCATTTCTAAACTTTGCCCATTTCTCTAGCAAAACTAGAGGTGCATTGAAGTGATACCCATCTCTCCCTTGAATGTTGAGGTATGATTCCATAAACACAAGGTCTAATTGGTTCACGATTGCCGGATCTCGGCGGGCAAAGAGAGTGCCCGAAAGAAATCGATATGTAAGCCTCAAGATCGGGTTTTGGATATGAAAAGCAAGACATTCCTTGGTAAGAATGAAATCCCGGCCCGTCATGGCCCTCGACAAAGGTGCAACACTATACTTTTTGGGTTTCGATGTTCGGGTAGGCGAAACATCAAGTCCAAACACATTTGCGAATTCTACAAGGGTCATCATCCTAGAAACATTCTCCAACCTAAACTCTATGCATATCACTTTGTTCAAGGTTGTAATCTTCAAAAAGCTCAAGAATTCAAGCACAAGGGACCGATAGGTTGGTTCATACATGCGAAAAAGGGTTGAAAGACCAAAAACCTCAAAGAGAGCTTCCACTTGGTGAAAAATCCCAAGTTTCCTTAAGGTAGCATGACATAAAAATTTAGTGGGAAGAATATTCTTACTTAGAAGCCGGTGGAAGACTAATCTCTGCACATCATTGAGGAATTCCACATTTGAGAAATCATCAAGCCTTGTGAGATCTACAATCTCTTCATGTTCCCTTCTAATGGTGTTGAGATGGGAGGTAGAAGAACTTCCCATCATCCTTGGTCTTCTTGCATTCCTAAAAGAGGATCTCCTTGGTGCCATTCTTGATTCTTTTGTTGGGTTCTTTTGATTTGTGAAAGGGTATGGATGTTCCTTGTTGATTGAGTGTTGGAAACCCTAGAAAATTGGGGCTTTTTGATTTTGTGGGTAAAAAGAGTGATTTGGATATGTATGGGAGTCATAAGAAGGTGGGTTTTATAGTGCAATTGGAAGGAGTAGTGATGTGTCACTGTATGTGTGGTGGGGTGTATTTTAATTAGGAAAAAGTCGGGTCAAAACACCGTGAGAAGATGAGCGGATTCGAGCTGAAGACGCTCGGATTCGTGCTCCTCGGGACGGGCGGATTCTGGGCAATACGCCCGGATTCTGTCACACCGAGAATTTCCAAAATTTGACGCTTCAGAGACGGGCGTCCCTAGCATGAGACGCTCGGATTCTTTTACGATGGGACGGGCGTCTTCTTATGAAGACGGACGGATTCTTCTACAGAGATTTTCTTTGAAATGCGCAGGTAGAAAGACGGGCGTCTTTCTTCAAATCCGGCCGGATTCTATAAGACGGGCGTTTTCCTCGTTGGACGCTCGGATTCAACCTCGGTCAAAAATCTTCAAATTTTCAGCGTAGCTGACGGACGTTTCTCCTCTAAACGCTCGGATTCCAGCAAGACGGCCGGATTCCAGGGAATCCGCACGGATTCAAGCTGCGAGTTTTGACTTCTTCTCCTCTCTTAGATGCGTCCCCACACTTGAGAATTTGTTCCTTCCTTCATTCAAAATTCATTAGTAACCCTCCCTTACTTACGCTCATGAAAAGAGTTCATGTTTTTATTAAAACAAATGCAATAAATACAAGTTAGAGGGTTAGTATATTTACAAGTGGTGGTTTAGGGAGGACTCCACCAAACTCTCCCTTAGATGGTCCTTTCAAGGGGGAGGAGGCCCGAGGTAGGTAGCCTCGACCTCTCCAACAAACGCTCCTTCATAGTATGGCTTCAACCTTTGACCATTTACCTTGAACTTGCTTCCATCTTCCGCCTTGAGTTCGAAATCTCCATATTTTCCAACTTCGGTTATCACATAGGGACCCATCCATCTAGAGTTCAATTTTCCTTTAAAAAGTCGGTAGCGGGAATTGAATAGAAGGGCTTTGTCTCCCTTGTGCAAGGCCTTTTGTCTAATTCTTTTATCATGAAGTAATTTTGTTCTTTCTTTGTAAATCTTTGCATTCTCATAGGATTGTAGTCGGAATTCTTCCAACTCTTGGATTTGAATCATCCTCCTTTGACCGCTCAATTTGAGATCAAGATTAAGTGCTCGGATTGCCCAATAAGCTTTGTACTCCAATTCGATTGGCAAATGACATGCTTTTCCATAGACAAGCTTGTAGGGGGAGGCTCCTATGGGAGTCTTATAGGCCGTCCTATAAGCCCAAAGAGCATCATCAAGCTTTGTGCTCCAATCTTTCCGAGTCTTGTTCACAACTTTTTCAAGGATTTGCTTGATTTCTCTATTTGAAATTTCCACTTGACCGCTTGTTTGAGGATGATATCCTAAGCCGGTTCGATGTTGAACACCATATTTGGTCAAAAGGGATGCAAGCTTCTTCTCATGGAAATGCGTTCCTCCATCACTAATGATCGCTCTAGGAACTCCAAATCTTGGGAAAATTATCTTCTTGAAAAGCTTGGTGACCGTTTTTGCATCATCATTTGGAGTGGCAATTGCCTCCACCCACTTTGAAACATAATCTACGGCCACAAGGATGTACTTATTCCCATTGGATGTCACAAAGGGCCCTTGGTAGTCGATTCCGCAAACATCGAAGATCTCTACCTCTAGAATGCCTCTTTGTGGCATTTCGTTCCTCCAAGATATATTCCCCGTTCTTTGACAAGCATCGCAATGAATGATGAATTCTCTTGTATCTTGAAACATTGTAGGCCAATAGAAGCCCGATTGGAGAATTTTTGCAACGGTTCTCCTTGCTCCATGGTGCCCACCCTAGGGTGATGAATGACATCCTTCCAAGATTCCTTGGATTTCCCATTGAGGGATGCATCTCCGGTAGAGCCCATCACTACACTCCTTGTAGAGGTTTGGGTCATCCCAAAAGTACCTCTTCACTTCGAATAGGAATCTCTTCCTTTGGTTGTGGTTCAAATTTGGAGGGAGCACTTTTCCAACAATATAATTGGCATAATCGGCAAACCATGGAGTGATGTGCCTCTCAAGTTGTGTTTGAATAGCCATCAAAATATCGTCGGGAAATGAGTCATTGATCGGGGTTTCTCCATTTTCATCATGAAACCGGATCCTTGACAAGTGATCCGCCACTACATTCTCGGCTCCTTTCTTGTCTCTTATTTCCAAGTCAAATTCTTGAAGAAGCAAAATCCATCTCAACAATCTTGGTTTTGCCTCCTTCTTTATCAAGAGATGTCGGAGAGCACGGTGATCCGAAAATACGATCACCTTGGATCCAAGCAAGTAGGAACGGAATATATCCAAAGCATAAACAATGGCAAGAAGCTCCTTTTCGGTTGTATCATAATTCACTTGGGAGGGGTCGAGGGTCTTGCTTATGTAATAGATGGCGTGAAGAGCTCTCCCTACCCGTTGGCCAAGAACCGCTCCAACGGCGTAGTTGCTAGCGTCACACATAATCTCGAAAGGTAACTCCCAATTCGGGGGTTGAATGATTGGTGCCGAGACTAATGCTTCTTTGATTCTATTAAGCTTCAATACACTCGTCGAGAATTGAATTGGGCATCTTTAAGCAAAAGTTGAGTGAGGGGTTTTGCTATTTTCGAAAAATCCTTTATGAAACGACGATAAAAACCCGCGTGACCGAGAAAACTTCTCACCCCTCTAACATTCACAGGAGGTGGGAGTTTCTCTATCACCTCAACTTTAGCTTTATCGACCTCGATGCCCTTTTCCAAAATCAAATGGCCTAAGACAATTCCTTCATTGACCATGAAGTGACACTTTTCCCAATTTAAAACAAGACTAACATCTTCACACTTTTGCAACACAAGAGAAAGATTATGCAAACATGAGTCAAAGTCCTTTCCATAAACACTAAAATCATCCATAAAAACTTCCATTATGGTCTCTAGGTAATCGGAGAAGACACTCATCATGCATCTTTGGAAAGTGGCGGGGGCATTACATAATCCAAAAGGCATCCTCCTATATGCAAACGTGCCATAAGGGCATGTGAAGGTGATCTTATGTTGGTCATCCGGGTGTATAGGGATTTGGAAGAATCCCGAATACCCGTCAAGGTAACAAAAGAATTTGTTGGAGGCTAACCTCTCAAGCATTTGGTCAATGAATGGTAAGGGGAAGTGATCTTTTCTTGTTGCGGAGTTTAATTTCCGATAGTCAATGCACATACGCCAACCGGTGATCATTCTTGTGGGTATTTTTTCATTCTTTTCATTTGTCACTGCCGTGGTACCTCCTTTCTTAGGTACCACTTGGACGGGGCTAACCCACAAAGAATCCGATATGGGATATATGATTCCCGCATCAAGTAATTTCATGACTTCTCCTTTGACAACTTCTTGCATGTGGGGGTTCAATCTTCTCTGGGGTTGAATGGTAGGTCTATGGTCTTCCTCTAGATGAATTCTATGCATGCAAAAGTTGGGACTTATCCCCTTAAGGTCATCTAGACTATAACCTATAGCCTTCTCATGTTGTTTCAACACATCAAGCAACTTTCCCAATTGGTCATCATCAAGTCTATCATTAACTATCACGGGTTTGGTCTTTGATTCATCAAGGTAAGCATATTTCAAATTTGGGGGAAGGGGTTTCAAAGTAGGAGTTTGTGCCTTACTTTCCTCCTTTGGAGTTTCATTGAGAATTTGCTCCATCTCCATTAGACATTCCATTCTCATAGCATACTCAACTTCACTTTCATCAACCTCATCATATTCAAATCCCATGATGGGTTCCTCTTTCTCTTGAGCTTGTAAAATATCCTCTAGGATGGATTGCTCATCCTCTATGGGATGACATGCTTCCACTAGAATATTATGCACCAATTCGGATTGTGCACGAGTAAGTTCCTTGTTAGCTAGAGCGGCCTCAAAGAGATCCACCTCCAACTCCCAATACATGCTCTTAGCCTCACTTGCTTCTAAGGCTTCCAATGCTTGCATGGGATCCTTGAAGTAAGGGATACTCAAGTGGTCCTCTACAAAACAATCTATGAAATCCATCTCGCAAAATATCAAACAACTTGAAAACGATTAGAGCAAACCTTGAGGAGTTTTATTTCCCCAAGGCGAAGAAAGACACAACTAATAACAATAAAAAGAAATCTAAATCAAACAAACACTGTCCCCGGCAACGGCGCCATTTTTTATGCGAGTCCGTTTCGTGTTCACAATTAAAGATGTGGTCGTTGGGTCACGGTCGAATCAAAACACAATTTATAATTTCACAAACAACTCTACAATTAGTAAAGAGGCAAGTAAAGGTCGGATCCCAAGGGACGGGAGTTGAAATGAGATTTCTATTGCAACTAGTGGTGTCTTACGGGTGTCACAAATTGGGTTGATGTAGAAGGTCACTAAACTAAAATAGCAATGAAAATAAACTAGCAAGATGAATTAAAAAGGGTGTAAACAATTGATTAAAAGCACTAGGGTGTCATGGGATCATAGGGGAATCATGGGACATGATCATACAAACATGTTCTCAAATTATAAGCAAGCAATTATTGTTGTGATGGATTGAGTTGGGTTATATCTTACAATCCTAGGAAAGTTTGGGTCCCGGAGCCGAATCGATTAGATTGTACAACACCTACAAGTCGACTTAATCTTCCCTACTCAACAACATGCATGGTCTAATGAGACTCGAGTTGGGTTATGTCTTACAAGTCTCATTGAAAAGATAGGTGATGATAGTAAATGCAAGGATTCATAGGCTTAGCATTTCATCAAACATAACATGTGCATGAGTTGAGATCAAAACAAGCAAGCAAATAAAACATGAAAGCATATTAATTTAAGCATGAATCATTCCCCATGTTGGTTTCCCCTAATCACCCATTTAACCCTAGCTAAGACACTACTCACTCATTATCATGTTGATCATGCTAGCAAGGTTGTCAATCATACCAACAATATGAAACATGATGAACAAATAAAAGTAATTAGCAATAATTAAAAAGGGATTAAGAGAATTATACCTACTAATGATTCCAATAATAAAGCAAAGATAAAAGAAGTACTTGAATGCTTGATTGAGAGGTTGTCAATCTCCCAATAATAACCCAAATAATCTTCAATTACCCAAAATAAAGGATGAACAAGAGAGAGATTAAAGAACTAAAACTTGGATTAAAACTTGATTAATACTTGATTACAATATTAAAGAGAGATTTGATTGATATTAACTACACTAATTATTGATAAGAAGAACATGCTCCTCTAATTAGACTAATGGGGTATTTATAGTAGAAATTAGGGAGATGCATTAGGGTTAACTAAGGGCTAAACTAGTAATTACACTTTTTAGATTGAGCAAGGAGGAGCCGGTATTTTTCGAGAGAAGGTCTTCTTTCTTTGTAACTTGGAGAAGAGGAAATCGTGTTGTGCTGGAATCCGGGCGGAATAAGGTCGGGACGGGCGGAATCTGGCGTTGGAATCCGAGCGGATTCAAGGGAATCCGGTCGGATTGTGGAGGTGGAATCCGAGCGGATTAGAGCAAAGCCGCACGGATTGTGCAGCTGCGGGACGGACGGATTGGTGACAATCCGCTCGGATTGTCACTCAGCAACACATCTTCTTCTTTTCTTCCCTTTTCTTCATAAATTCCTTGGGGATTTCCTTGGGGACTCAAGGATCCTTTCTCAACATTGCTCTTCTACTATAATATGTACAAAGGTCTTCTAATCTTGTCTCTCCTTGATGCTTGGTCATTGAATTTGATCAATTTAGTCTCGTTTTGCCATGAAAATGCAAGATTCTTACTCCTTTCCTACCAAGGGATCAAAATCTCAAAGAATATGCAAAACAAAGAATTAAAGATAAGAAATGACCCAAATATGCACTAAAAAGCATGGGAACAAGGCTAATTCGGGGGCTAAATATGCGCTAATTATGGTCACATCAGTCACATGCAGGGAGGTGCTTAAAGTTTCCCTTTTCTTTCATTTTTACCCATTTAACTTCACATTAGCCAAATTTGCCTTTGACCCTTAACTACATCCAAATTCAGCCTGCATGTTAAGCTAGTTTAGTGTGTGTTTATGCTGTATTCTATGGATTAATCCGAGTTTGGCTCGTTTTGTATTGTTTTGGAGTTGGTGATTAATGAAAAAAAAGAGAGAGAAAAAAGAAGAAAGAAAGGAAAATCGTGAGAAAGAACAAAAAGAGAAGAAAAAAAAATCAAAAAAAGAAGAAGGTTTTTTGATGAGACGGTTTCACTCCTATGCTTTATTTATATCTTATAAGGAGTATTTGGTTTGGTTAGTGAATCTGTGTGCCAAATAAGGGGCACTTGTGCTTAAATTTTAAGATTGTTGAGAATCGGATATTGTTTATATGGTTTCGTTAGGTAGCTAGCTTGACTATTACCTCACAATCCCATAAATGTTTTGCCTTTTCTTTTTCCCATCGCCTCACTTTGCCATATTTTTGTAAGCCTTCGGCTGTGACAGACCTTGTTTGGTTGGAATGTATGTGTACGGTAGCTAGAATTGTCTATCATATTCGCTGCATGCATGTTTATGTTGGTCATAGTTTAGGTGAGCGGCTATTTTTCTTCTTCTCTTACAATTCATATGCTTACCCTTTGCTTCATGAGAGAAGAGTGACCCGTGAGAGTCCATCATTAAAGGTCTTGCAAGGTTGACGGTTCAGCTTTATTATAAACATCTTACAACTCGTTTGCATTTGACAGTTTTTGCTATAAGTATTAGTGCTTGCATTAAATCGGTTTAAGTGGACAATTTCTAGCTCGCTCTATGTTTTCTTTTCTGTTCCATTAGTTTTGCATATAGTTTGCTTGGGGATAAGCAAAGGTTTGGTTTGGGGAAGTTTGATGAGTGCATTTTATATAGACTTATTGTACCATATTTGCACGCATCTCAATGCATTTTGTGTAGTGTTTAGCTACAAATGTCCCCCGAATTGTCTACTTTGGTTTCTCTTGTATTATTTGCAGGTATGAACTAGAGACCAGCATAATCAAGCCTAAAACATGTCCCTATGCATGAATTTAGGAGATGAGTTGAGTCGGAACTTGAAGACTACTATTTTGAGATGCGCATAGAAGTAAGGAAGCTAGGCGAGCAAAGGAAGAGCTTCATATCACTAGTGCCTACTTTGAAGAACCATATCTCGAATTATACAATAGATTTTCAAGTTCTTGAAATTTGAGATTAAATCTTGTCCTCTTAGCTTTCCACCGCCACCGGAAATGCTCTGTTTGCCCAAGTAATGAAGAAATGGCGGCCGTTTGAAGTTCCGTGCGCGAAGCATGAATTGTGCGCTGGAAAGTACTCGATTGAGTACTATCTTATTCGATCGAGTGCCTAATGTCCTCGATCGAATGGTCCCTTTTTGATAGTGTTCGATCGAGTACCTAAAGTCCTCGATCGAGAGGTTTTAGCTTGGATTTGTTCGATCGAGTGATATGAAAGTTCTCGATCGAGTGCTTTCCTATGGACGCGGGATTTTTATCTTAATATCGTGTCTTAGGTTTAATAAATATCTTTCCTATAAATAGGAGAGACGTCATTAGGTTTAGAACTGAAATCTTTTCACCAGAAAAACTCTTTACTGTTCATCGTTACTTTGTTTCTCCGTTTTTTGGATGTCGCTTATGTAATCTTTCTCTTACTCTCTTTCTATTTAATCTTTCCTCTCTTTATTTTATATCTTTCATTAGTTTGTTCTTGCTTCACCATTCTCTTTTGCTTTATTCATTATTATGCGTAGCTAATCTTCTAATGCTAGGATTAGGGAGTCATGGTAGTATAGCAATGATGCGATAGTTGGTTTAAGAGATTTAATGCGAGAATTGTTTCATTAGCAATATAACTATAATCGTTTGGTTGAATGCATGCAATTGAATTACTTAATCTGGTTCAGTTCAGACCTAGATCGGAAGATTGGAATGAATAGACCTGTTATGAGCAATAGATTACACTAGTGAGGGTGGAAGCGAAGCTAGTTGTATTTTAGGGCGGATAGCGGACCGGAAGGAACTTTCCTTTACCCTTCTCATATCAGATCGACTGACCTACCTTTAGCTGATTTGTGCATCTATCATGATAACCCGACATCCTGGTATCTCTCTCTCTTTATTTTCTCTTGACCCTTGCTTTTATTAGTTTAGTTAAAATACTCAAACCCCCATCTTGTGACCTTAGACAGACTTAATTAACGAGTAGATAATGACCGCCTCCCTGTGGATACGATACCCGACTTACCTCTGCTGCATTAGTAGAGCCAGTTGGTTTTATTTTTGATACGGTTGCGACAGCCATGTCACTCCTCTAGCTCAATCCTGTACATACAGATATCAGGGCTGATGCCTATAATATCGTCAAGTGAATAGCCCATAGCTTTCCTGTTTTTCTTAAGAACAGCTAACAAAGCAGTCAGCTGATCATCATCCAATTTGGCACTAACAATGACTTGATATTGCTCTATATCATCTGAAAATGCATATTTAAGATGAGAAGGAAGAGGCTTATACTCGGGTACCTTTACTTCCATAGCGCAGAGAGTATTTACCAATTGTTCTACCCTCTCTCCTTCAGCGTCGGTGAGTTCACGCTCATCTAATGCAGCTTCAAGCAAATCCAACACAGCGTCATTGTTCTCCTGATTATCTGCACACTCATCTAACAACGTCAAAGCTTCCAGTGGATCCTTAATCAACGAATCCAACCAGAACTCATAAACAGACTCATCAACGATATCAACTGAATAACAAGTATCCTCTATCAATGGTCTGGCAAGTGTACTAGGCAAACTAAAAGTGATGGCGTCATCCCCCACTGCAAGAGTCAAACGCCCTTGTTTGACATCAATAATGGCCCCAGCTGTATATAAGAATGGTCTTCCTAATATAATTGGGGTCCGGGTATCCTCAGCTATGTCTAAAACAATGAAGTCCACTGGTATAAAGAACTTGCCTACTTTAAATGACACGTCCTCTAGGATACCTAAGGATCGTCTAACCGATCTATCAGCCATCTGGAGGGTGATATTAGTCATTTTAAAGTGACCCATGTTAAGTTTCTTGTAGACAGAGTAAGGCATGATGCTGACATTGGCTCCTAAATCACAGAGGGCCTTATCTATCATTTCATTCCTTATGGTACAAGTAATAGAGAAACTACCCGGGTCTTTCATTTTAGGTGGAGCTTTATTGAGAATTAAATTACTAGACTCTTCCATAAAGGCAACAGTCTCGAATTCACTGAGCTCTCTCTTACGCGTCAAAATATCTTTCATAAATTTTGCATAAGTAGGTACCTGGGTAATTAGTTCAGTAAAAAGAACGGTTACCTGAAGGTTCTTGACGACGTCCACGAATTTACCGTACCGTCGCTCGACCTTAGCATCTTTCAGACGTCCCGGATAAGGAATTCTGGTAACAATAAGTGGGTCTACGACTTTCTCTTTACCTTTGACGAAATGTGGCTTCTCCGCAGCAGGGGAAGATGACACAGTAGCGGGTGTAAGCTTTGAAATAGAACCTCCTCTGGTACAAGTACTCGATCGAGTACTATTTCTGCACGATCGAGCATTTTCTTCAGGTAAATTAGTCGATAAAGGAATGCAAACATCTCGATCAAGAACATCATATTCGCACGATTCGATCGAAGGTCTGGGCTACTCGATCGATGGTTTTTGATGGACAAACCACTCGATCGAGTACCACAATCTGCTCGTTCAAGAATATCAAAATGAGCACCATTCGATTGAAAGCTTGAATTACACGATCGAGTATATTCGGAGGACAAGTCATTCGATCGAGAAGAATAATCACTCGATCGACTGATTTGACGATGCTCGAGCAGGGACATCTTCGATTAATTCCTCCAAAACAATTTTCGGAATTTCTTCAACAGTTATATCATCATTTTCCGGCATTTTCTGTCCATCATAGGTAAGACCACTGTGGAGATTGATCGCATTTATCGAATCACAATGAGGTGAGTGATTCACTTGGCTTAATTGCTCGAATGTAAGTTGAGCGACTTGATCTTGCAACTTTTCTATGGAATTTTCAGCTTTGTCTGACTTTCTTTCAAGTTGAAGTGCTAAGGATAGCACCAAGGACTTCAACTCTGCCATTTCTACAATTGTAGAAGGTGAATCGACTTGTTGTGGCATCGGATTAGGAAGGTTTGAAGTACTTGGCATGGTCAAGTATTCATAAAGTTTAGAGAACGGAACTCCTTGCTTAAATTGTTGGTAAGCACGAACTCGTTCTACATCCGCCATACAAGTAATAGGATCGTGGCCTTCTGTACTGCATCTACCACAAATTACCTCTTGCTCAATCATAGCATGGATTTGTTCATGTGCACCCGATGTTTGTAGAATCTCTGCATTATCAAACCTTCCACTGGGACTTTTCACTTCAGCTACTAAAGATTCGCTCACTCATCTACCTCCTCTGGAATTTCCATATTTGGCTACATGAATGGCCATTTCCTCAATGAGTCGCCATCCCTTATTGTCTTCAACATTTTTCCTAAATCTCCTTTGGTCGAACTATCCAACACGGCTCTTTGATCATCATACAACCCATTGTAAAATTGGGTGCATAAGAACCATCGTTGGAAACCATGGTGAGGCACAAAGCGAACCAACTTCTTGAACCTAGTCCAAGCTTCATTCAAATCTTCAGTGGCCAATTGTATAAAAGTGGTGATTTGGCCTCCCAGCGCATTGGCGCTGTAGTGGAAAATACCTTCTATAAAAGGCTAAAGCTAGGGGATTCGAGTCACCACACCAAAGAACTTCCCTATCCAAGTCTCTCAACCATTCCCAAGGCGTCATCACAAAGAAAAAGGGAAAAGGACTCCCTTGACCATATCTTGTGTCACCCCAGCAGATAAAGGAATGGTATAGCAATACTCCGTAAACAACTCTATATGCTTACATTGATCCTCGCCAGGTACCTCTTTGAAGAGATTTCTCTCAACCAATTGTATGTAGGATAGATGAATCCCAAAGGTGCCCGTGTCTGTAGTAGGAAGCAGGAAACCTTTAGGCAGAGAATCCACCGTAGGTTCTGAGTGACTGGCGATATTCGGCATCTTAGCAAGCAGAGTTGATAGAACGGCAGGTATGACAATGTCCTCTTCTAGGACAGATTTCTTGCAACACTATTAAAGCACTAGAAAAATATAAGATCAATCTCAAGGAATAAATTCCTTGAGACGAGAGACAGACTTAAAATAAAGCAACAAAATTACGCCACCTCCCCGGCAGCGGCGCCAAAATTTAACAGGGCTGTCGAAACCCTATCAAAAATAAACCAACTGGCTCAATGATACGTGCAATTTATATAGACTTTTAAGCCTCTTATTGCACGCATTTCTATGCTGTTTTCATTGTTTTGTATTGCAAAATGCCCCGAATTGGCTACTTTGGTTTGTTTTGTCTTAATTGCAAAAATGGACCTTAAAGTAGCGGAGCCGTGCCTTTTTCGTCCGTCTTAGCATGCACTTTGAGGAGATGGAGATTTTAGAGCAAAATGTCGTACCTCGGGAAACGTGAGGGTGGTCTTTGGAAGCTAACAACACGAAGTCAAGCTGTTTTTCAGTGAAAGGTGCTCGATCGAGAGCTTTTATAGCTCCATCGAGTAGTTTGGTAGATGCAGGTGTTCGATCGTGTGGTTATTGAACTCGATCGAAATGGGCTAGTCTGGAAGTGTTCGATCGAGAGCTGCTTTTGCTCGATCGAGCGGTTTTGCTGAAGATTCACTCGATCGAGTAGTTTGAAAAGTCTCGATTGAGTGATTAGCTATATTACACGGGCTTCTTAATCTGTGTTAGGTTTATTTATGTTAATAAAACGCTTCCCTATATAAGGGAAGTCGTCATTAGGTCATAAACACTTCTCTTTACTCTTTTAATTACACTTTAGATTTGAAACTTTACTCTTAATCACTGCTGCTACTTTGTTTTTTACGCCGGATTCGCTTTATTGTAATCTTTCTCTTAACTTTAATCTAATCTTTATTGCTTTACTTCAATTCCTTGTTCTTCAATTCTTACTTTACTGTTATCATTGTTAGTATACAGTTCATCTTTATTATCTCTTTATCATGTCTCTTACATATTCATCGTTGTTGTTGTTAAATCCGATAGCATGATTAGTTAGATCTTTTTATGTTAGGATTAGGGGAGCCATGGTAGTAGAGTGACGATGTTGTGAATAGGCTACACGATTGATTGTGAGAACCTGTGACCATAGCAATATAACTGTAATATGTTTAGTCGAGTGCACGCCTCTAAACAACCTTAATCTGGTTAAATTCGCTCCTAGATCGGAATATTGGAATGAACAAACCTGTTATGAACAGTAGACTACCCTAATGAGGATGGAAGTTAAGTTAGTTTTAATCTAGGGTGGATAGCGGACCCGAATGACCTTTCCCTTGCCCTTCTTACAGTAGATTGTCTAGCCTGTTTAAGACTGAGTTGGTGAACTGCCATGGTGAACCGAAATCCTGACATATTTCTCCTTATCTGATCAACCTTAGCTTTTTCTTGCCTTTATTGCTCTTGTCTTTACTTTTCTTGCCTTATATCTTCAGTAGTTTAGAAAACAATTTAAAACCCCCAATTGTGACTAGACAGACGTGCTTAGCAGATAGATACTTAGCCTCCCTGTGGAGATCGACCCTACTTACCGCTAGCTTCTGTTAGTTGTACTTAGGTAATTATTTTTGGTACCTGACGACTGTATCACTCAACTAATAAATATAGTAGAGGTAAGTCGGGTATCGTATCCACATAGAGATGGGAGAATGTATGCTAAACTAAGTCTGTCCAAGTAACCAGTTCTTCGGGGTTTTAATGGTTTGTTCTAAACTACGGAGATTAAAAGAGAAAGAGAACAAGAGAAATTAACAAAAGGAAAGAAATAGCTAAGACAGTCGGTTAACCATGGTTGTCTAGGAATCCAATCTAGGGTCACGGTTCAGCATAAAATCCGTCTGCAGGATAGTGAAAAGGTCCTCTCGGTCCGCTATTCGCCCTAAAACAATACTAGCTTAGCTTTCACTCTCACTAGCATGCCCTAATGTTCATCGCAGGTCTTGACCTTCCCAATCTCTCGATCTAGGTCAGGGGGTACCAAGATTAAGCAGCTAAATGCGTCGACTCAAGTAGCTAATTACAATTAATTGCGATGATTAACAACACAGACTAAAATTACACCGAACCATAATCACCTATCATAGTTCTGTAACCACCATGGCTCCCCTATGTCTTAGCAAAGGAGATTAGTTATGCATAATTATCGAATAAACAACAACAACACATAAACCAAGAGAATTAAACATAATAATAAATCGGTGGACAACAACCAAGGAAGAGAATTTAAAAGAGCAAACGGAATAAAGGAACAAAAGCAATAGAAGCAAAGTAATTAATTGAGATTAAGAGTAGAGAATACCGATTACAAGAGAATAGCAATAGAGTAATTAGGTCTCGAAAGTGAAGTTCTAAGAAAGAGAATGAGAGAGAAGAGAAGGGAAGAAGAGTCGAAGAGAAGAGAGAGAGTCCCCATATGACTGCCGTCATATGCTACTTATTCCTAATTACAATTAGAATATCCGAAAATAAACTAAAGATTGCGTATAAGACTAACCCTCTCGATCGAGTAGAATAAAACTACTCAATCGAGAACAAAACTCAGCAAACCTCTCGATCGAGTAACATGAGTACTCGATCGAGGTCTTCATCAAACAACTATTTCGATCGAGTAAAGAGAGAAATCGATTGAGGAACTTCAGCAGGATAAAGCATTCGATCGACCAGAAACAGCAGCCAACGAGGTCGGTCGAGCTATATTAGCACGGGTGAAATCTTGAACACCTTCCGAAGCCACTTCACGCATCTCTAAGTGACAGATTCCAAGCTCTGTTTCTTCCTTCTCCAAAATGCATGCGGTTGGGACAAGTTCAGGCTCGATTTCGCTCCTTTCTGGTTCCTACCTTTAATTAATACAAGACAAACCAAAGTAGACGATTCGGGGGCATTTGTAGCTAAAAGCCACATAAATAACGAGAAATGCGTGTAAATATGGGGTAAAAACCTTATATAAAATACACACATCAGCAACCTACAAACCCACCACCATCAAAGAACAAGAACTAGCGGCCGAAGCGGGCAACCCTGTGAAGGACTTCAAGTGCCACCATGGCACCTCCCAACGGATATAAGGACCACCCTCCTCCGCCAATCTCGAGGTCCAATAGGCCTCGGTGGATGCAAAACTATCTGAGTACAACTTCTTCCTCATAGTAAGGTGACAGAAGGAGTAAGAAGAAGAATCGGCCGGAGGCTCCACAAACCTTAACCTCTCCAATAGCCACACTTGGAGGATCCTTGGAGATCCGAACGAAGGAGCTTCTCCACAAGAGCCCTTTTTGTCCAAAGCTTGGTAGATCTCGCCAAGCACCAACCATGATGGATCCCTACCATGCTTCATTTGCTCAACTACATGCACAAGGGTCATACTACCATAACACTTTGACCCCTCCCTCTTCAAGGCATCGACAAGGAGGTATGCATGCACTAGGCAAAAGGCAACAGCCCTTCTCCTAGCCACCTCTGAGAAAATGTTGATAAGAGCCAACATATACACACCATAGGTACCAAGGATAAAGTTGACTTGACTTGTTGACAAACCCAACGTTGAACAAAACTTCTCTTTGTAACACAACCGAGTCGGGAGAAGCACCGGAGTACAACCCGACCATCCACCAATGGCGCCTACTTCTTCGGCAAGAGGACAAATTTCACCTTTCGGGAATACGAAAACATGATGTTTCGGATCCCAAAACCGAAAGCATGCTTCAAGAAACGAGGATTGCACCTTAACTTGATGAAGCACCACCAATTGACCAACTCCCATTACAACGAGTTGATACTTCTCGGGAGGCGACAAATCCCGACACCAATGCCGCAACCAATTTTCGAAAGCATCCATGAATAATTTTGTGGAAGAAGAAGAAAGGTTTTTGTGGAGATGTTTTTCGTGTATCAGATGATGAAACAATGAAGCACAAACATCCCTATTTATACAAAAAAATCAGCGCTTTTTTGCGAAAAAAGGGGAAGCTCCCTTCCATCGCCCATGGCCTCGCGCCTCTTTGGGCTGGTCCTCAGGATCCGTACCTTGATTTGTCCCTTTCAAGTTGTATTTCTTCCTAACACCTAAATCCTCCCGCCGCAGGACTCGCGCCTCTTCGGGCCTATCAAGGAGTTTTTGTGTTTTCTCACACTCACATTTCCTTGTTTTCGCGTTTTACGAAATTCGACACGGTTTCCATGACGCAGCTTTAAACATACCGGTTTTTCTCTTGTTTTTTTAGGGAGGAAGGGCTAGTCGCCCCAATCCGCGACGGATCATTTCCATGTCAGTCAAAAATTCCGAAAATTTTTCGCTTTTTCGCATTTTCCACAAATTCGAAAATTGATAACACGACGTCAATTTTTCCCAAAATTCAAGCTCTTGCAAATTCGAGTCTTGATCTCACAAAAAATCAAATCAAATACACTCGCAAAATCTCTTTTAAAATTCACCCGCGACGGTTTGAGTTTTAGTTTTTTGAGTTACAAATCAATTTCTAGCAAAATTCGGTGCAATTTAATTCAAACACGAGTTAATTGCTCAAAATTTCAAATCAATTTCTTTTGAAAAATCCAAATGTGACGACCTATCGCGGAGTTATGAAAATGTCAATTTAAATTTCAATTTTAACTTCGATTCATCGTGGTTTTTTTTGTTTTCATCAAATACTTTGTGTGTTTACGTTTATGCGTACATGCTACTTGTTGTTTGTTTTTCACACTAAAAATGCAGGAACAAAAGCAAAGCAAAAGGGGAACTAGCGGCTGACCAAGCTTCTCCGAAACACAACACAAAAAAGCCATAAACACAAATAAACCACAATCCAAAAACACATATATACAAACCGCCTCACGCAAAATACATCGACACACGTTTGATACAAACGACTGACCATACAAACAGGATCCGGTACAGGCATTTATCATGTAGACAATGGCCTAAAATAAATAACCGGGGCTATCCGCCACCTACCGAACTAAGCACTCCCTATCTTGTCGATCGGAAAAAAAAATGAGCAACACGGAAAACAAAGGAGTAATAGCGGAAGCAAAGGTGGTTACCATGACGGTAATACCTCATTTCTACTCTGTGACAAAAAAAGAAACAATGCCTGGCAGACTTCGGATGACATGACAATCAGGAATTGTGACTCAGTGCATCATCCCGACGTTGACCCCCAATCGTTGGAATTAGGCGATGAGAAGGAGCCATGCCGTAGGGAGCCACCCCGATGTTGAAACCCAATCATCGGAATTCAACAACGATCGAAGACGGCAACGTAGAACAATGCACCCGTCTTGACCCCCAATCATCAAGACGTCCGAACCTCTGCAGACAACAGCCAATGATCGATACTCGATCAAATGGTGGACAAAAGCCACCAGGGAGAAACACAGCTCGACAAGGACAACGCAACATTTGTCTCTCCGCCTTCAGGATCATCCTCCTCCTCTAGAGTCTCAGCAACAGACCCGGTAGGCCCAGAACACTCCCCTGCAATCACGACTAAACAAAAACATCAGCCGAAATTTCGGCATTACTACGGCACAAAATGGACAAATCCAAAAAAAACCTGCAAAACAAAACAATGGCAAACCCGCCCAAAACCCAACCAACAAAAACAATAAAACACTTCACAAAAAAACCGCACGAAAACGAATCATCCTTCTTTTCAAGAAAAAGACGAGTCAAAACAACAACAAAATTTTCAAAAAATGCCCAACACGTCAAGGCCCACACAAGGCCGGCAAAACAACAACAAAAATTCCCGACGCAATTGGGTATTTTTCAGAGCTCAAAAGGCGATTTTACGCCAATTCGGGCACAAACAGGTCAACAAATTCAAAGTACGACCATGACAAAATAATGTGATTTAATAACGTCTCAAAGTGACCTAAACTACCGTTAAGGTCCATTTCAAGACAAACTGGCTCAATTTGAGCTCAAACAGACGCTCATTTCATCATACATAAGACCGTCGCAAAAGACAAAAACTCAAAACTTTGCCCACAACACCCAACGAAGGTTCAATATGGCAAACACGGTCTTCCCTGACTACAATACAACCTAGTGGGGCACACAACTCAAGCAAACAAACTTGGCATTATGAAATAAGACGGTTTCCTGGTCTCATTCACGTTTTTCGAGCATAGGGAGCGGGAACGGGGACCAAAGTGCAAACTAAAAGCACCCCTATACTCCTAAACAGGTTTCTAACCTAATGAAATCGTCAATTTCACTTGAAAATGGGCTAATAAAAAACGCCCAATTCGATTTTCGAAAGGTTAGGGTTTCGCCCTAATTCAATCAACCAAAAGACAAACAAATTCAACTGGATTCAAGAGGATTTACATACCTTGAGATGACATGATAACAATGGCACAAAGTCAAGCGAGAAAACAAGGTCGAAAATGGCGATTTTTTGTGATTATCGTGTGTTTGTTTGAGGAAGACGAAGTGAGAATGAGAGCAACCACTTCTCGCGTCTTTTACTGGAAACAGGGAAACCCTCTTGCTTATGCTTAGGGGAGATTATTTTGGGCTTGGATAGTAGGAAATCCAACCGCGATCTACCGTATTTGGGAAGCCCCGTCCTTCTGCAGGTAAAAGACGTTTTTTTTTTTTTTTTTTTTTTTTTTTTTTTTTTTTTTTTTTTTTTTTTTTTTTTATGTCTAATACCTGCTTCTTGGTAGGTTTGGCTTATGGAACGGCTCCGATTGATCGAGCCCCCAGTTCATGTCCTTTCCTATCATTCCCGCTCGATTGCGATGAGGACGAGGTTGTACATGGTGGACTTCACTCGGGTATGTGATTACTGGAAGAACAAGCTGAAGAGCGACGATGGCCCGTTGATTAGGTGGGTCGTACCGTGGTGGCACCTCAAATCTGTCACCGGAGTGTCTTCTTTAGATCCCACTAGGTCCGTGCGCATTCCTGGATTGGAGTTTATGGTGTGTATCTTCCCGGAAAGACTGATGAGACAAGTTGGGCTGAAACAGACGATCCCAAGGCTTGACACCGTCCCGCAGACTGCTATGGCGCTTACTACAGAGAGCCGAAGAGAGTGGGCTATTAAATGGGCCCAAAAAAACATGTGGTTCTTGAATTTCTCTGCCAATGCCTTGTGGGTGTCGGATTCTTATCTGAGATGGAGAAAGGCTACTACTTCGGAAGAGCGCAAGAGACTGAGGAAACGTGAGCCTGTGGACTACAAGGTGCGCGAGGGAGAGAAAGAGAAAGAGAAGCACCTGACAGAGGGAGAAGAAGAAGCCGGGTTTCAAGTTGTTCATCCTTCAAAGAAACCAAAGACTACTCCTGTCGCGGAAATGGTGATTGGCAAGAATGGAAAGGCTAGGCCTCGAGAAAGACCGTTGGTGATTAGGTCTGAAGTGGCGCAAGAGCGTTCGGCTCGAGGTCGTGACAAGAAATATGATAAGAATGACAAGGGGAAGGGGAAGATGGAGGAATAGGCTGAGTCTTTATTTATTATTTGATTATTATTATTTATTGTTGTTGTAATAAAAAAAGGTGGGGTTTTTAGAATCCTAACCTATCCTATTTTTATTATGTAGCGTACTATTATTATTAGAAAAAGAATGAAAATAAAAAAGGTTAAATGGTTATGAAACCGTTGTGATTTTCTATCTATTATTCTTGTCGAATTTCAAATGCAATGCAAATGTCCTTCTATTTACATTTTAGATATAACGGGTTGAATCCTGTGAAGGATTGCCTATGTATTCACTTAAAAAAGTGAAATCAAACCCTTGCGCGTAGTTCGAGTAAATGTAAAAGAATAATTGTTCTAAGCAAGAGCTTGTAATGAACGTAGAAAATAAGCATGAGCTTTTGCTTACTCTGAAGGTGCGAATTTAGTTTATTTGATGATACGAGGATGACAAATTTGTCAAAATGCAAGAGCACAGTGACATTAGCTTATTTCAGCTTGGCCAGGGGCCGTTTATTTAGTGCCACAAGAGCGACACGTGGGGTTACGCGAGGCGCGTTTTCGCTCCTATTCTAGGCATAGTATCGTTTTAGTTGGTCAAGGTTTGTTGGGTTTGAAAACTCATTCCCGTCAAGGTCTGTGATTCTAACCGCACCCCCGGGAGTATGGATTTGACTAGAAATGGTCCGGCCCAATTAGGTTTGAATTTTCCTCGTGGGTCAACAGGTAAAAGAGCTCTAACCGATTTGAGCACTAAGTCTCCCTCTTTGATGTTTCTTGGCCTAACCCTTTTGTTGAAAGCTCGTTTGATACGTGCTTGATATGTTTGGACATTATGTAAGGCGCGTAGCCTACGTTCATCCAGGAGGATGAGTTCTTCGTATCTATCCTTCTTCCAATCGGCTTCCGGGATTTGACTTTCTAGTAAAATACGCAAGGATGGTATTTCTAGCTCGACTGGTTGTACAGTTTCCATGCCGTATTTCAAATAGAAAGGAGTGGCCCCAGTGGGCGTCCTAACAGATGTGCGATACCCCCACAAAGCAAAGGGTATCTTGCTTGGCCAATCCCTATAGTTGTCAATCATTTTCTTGAGAATCGTGACAACATTCTTGTTTGCCGCCTCTACCGCGCCGTTAGTCTGTGGTCTATAGGGCGAAGAGTGGTGATGCTGAATCTTGTATTTGGCTAGCAATTGCTCGGTCTCAGCTTGGAAGTGTGATCCATTATCACTAATGATCTCATGTGGGCAACCATATCGACATATGATGTTGTTTTGTATGAACTTTGCCACATTTTTGGCTGTAAGACTAGTGTAGGAAGCCGCTTCTACCCATTTGGTGAAATAGTCAATTGCTACTAGAATGAAACAGTGACCTCCTGTTCCGGCTGGGATTATCTTCCCGATTATGTCAATTCCCCATGCTGAAAATGGCCAAGGGGATGTCATTGTATAGAGTAACGAAGGAGGGACGTGTTTTACATTCCCGAAGATTTGGCAATTGTGGCAATGTCTTACGTATTTGATGCAATCGGATTCCATTGTGGTCCAATAATACCCCAGACGTGTGATTTTCTTTGCCATCATAGGCCCACTCATGTGAGTATCGCATTCTCCATCGTGGACTTCTTCCATCACCTTTCGTGCCTGTGAATGATCAAGGCAACGTAGGACTACACCAAGAGGTGTTCTTTTGTATAATTCTCCTTGCATGAGAACGTATTGGGAAGCTAGTAGGCGTATAGCACGTTATCCCCTCTTGTCCATATCCGGTGGATAGGTACCATTAAGCTTAAAATTCAGGATTGCTTGGAACCAGGGTTCCTGCGCGATCTCTTCTTCATTGGTGATTTGGTGGACATAAGCCGGCTCTGACCGTCGTTCGATGCACAAAGGCATTTCCACCATGTGATCTGGCATATTAATCAAAGATGCAAGTTTGGCAAGAGCGTCTGCAAATTGATTTTCTTCCCGAGGTAGGTGTAGGTAGGTTACGTGATCAAAGAATTGAGGGACTTGGTCTATTCTAGCCTGATATGGTGCGAGGCTTTCGCTTCGTATTTTCCAAGATCCTGTAATCTTGGTTGATGATCAGTGATGAATCCCCATGTACTCGGAGGTTTTTAATGCCTAAGCTCACTGCCGCTTGTAGTCCAATGAGACAAGCTTCAGATTCTCGCAAAGATTGTTTGTCACCTCGAAGTCGAGTTTGACAGCAATTGGTGTATGCTCGCCATCGGGAGAAATGAGCAACACTCCTATTCCGAATCCTCTTAAGTTCGATGGTCCATCAAAGTACAGGTCCCAGGAGTCTACATCATTTTGGAGTATATCCTCGTCTGGAAATGACCAAGTATCTATTGTTTGTGCGTCATTGATAGGATTTTCTGCGAAAAATTCGGCGACGGCGCGACCTTTTATAACTTTCAATGGGCACGTATTTGAGGTCGAATTCGAGAGCATCGTGGTCCATCTTGCTAAACGTCCGTTGAGGACGGGTTTCTCGAAGAGGTATTTGACTGGATCCATTTTGGAGTATATTTTGACGGAGTAGCTAAGCATGTAATGGCGTAGCTTCTTCGTTGCCCACACAAGAGCGAGGCATGTCTTTTCGAGTTGTGAGTATTTGCACTCGTACTCCAAGAACTTATTACTAAGATAGTAGATAGCTCTTTCTTCACTTCCTACAATTTGAGCCAAAGATGGCACCCATGGCCGTTTCGCCATCGTGAGATATAAACCAAGAGGTTGATCTCGTTGTGGTGGCATGAGCACTGGTGGTTTAGCCAATATCTCCTTGATCCAGTCGAATGCCTTTTGACAATCATCATCCCACATGGTGTGGTCCGTTTTCTTGAGTTTCTTGAAGATAGGCTCACAAATCATCGTAACTTTCGATATGAATCGACTTATATATTGTACTTTTCCTAGGAATCCTCTGACTTCTTTTTCTGTTTGAGGTTGTGGCATTTCGATCAGAGCTTTGATTTTGGAAGGATATATTTTTATACCTCGTTGGCTAACAACGTATCCCAGGAGTTTGCCAGATGTTACCCCGAATGTGCATTTCTGAGGATTGAGCCTCATGTTGTACTTTCGTAGCCTTGCGAAGAACTTGCGAAGGTTCCAATATGTCCCTCTCTTTCCTTGGATTTGACAATCATGTCATCTACGTATACCTCAACTTCTTTGTGCATCATGTCATGTAGGAGTGTAGTTGCGGTGCGTTGATATGTAGCTCCGGCATTGATCAATCCAAACGGCATTACCGTATAACAATAGGTTCCCCATTGGGTGACAAAGGCGGTCTTATGCATATCTTCCATGGCCATCTTGATTTGATTATATCCCGCATACCCATCCATGAAAGATAGTAATGCGTGGTCTGCAGTATTGTCCACCAATATGTCGATGTGAGGTAGAGGGAAGTCATCTTTTGGACTTGCTTTGTTTAAGTCCCTAAAGTCAACACAAACACGGATTCTCCCATCCTTTTTGGGTACAGGTACTATGTTAGCTACCCAGTCAGAATACTCGGAAACTTTGATGAACCCGGCTTTGAATTGTTTGTCAACTTCTTCCTTAATCTTTAGAGCCCATTCTGTTCTCATTCGTCGAAGCTTCGCTTTTCTGGTTTGAAACCTGGCTTAATCGGAATCCTATGTTCGGCGATATCCCTGTCGATCCCTGGCATGTTTTTGTAGGACCAAGCGAAAACGTCTTTGAATTCATTTAGGAGGTCTATGAAATCGGCCCTTTCGGTAGAGCTCAAGGTAGTCCCTATCCTAAGTTCTTGGGGTTCTAGTTCGGTTCCTACATTGATGGGTTCGGTGTCCTCTATTACTGGTCCCCCTTCCCCTTCCTGTAGTATTTCTTTGGCTACGTAGAGAGGTATTTCGATCGAGTCTGGGTCTTGGTCATCCTCAGTATTATCGTAAATAGAATTGCACTCAAGATAACATAAAGAGTAAGCAGAACCTGATTTATTCATATTAAAATTTGAGTAAAGTTGAAATAAAGAAGCCAATTGATCCATGGTCAGTGGTGGCAAAGGGACAGTGGTTGGGGCATTTCCCGAACTACTGTGACTACTCGAGGCTAAGCTAGGAGAAACAAAGGGAGTGGGGATGACGACAGGAGTAGACTCTCTAATGACTTCTCTAGACTCCGATTCTGACTCCGACTCCGACTCGAACTCATCGTCTTCTGGTTCTCCTTTGAACATCTCTCCTTCTCCAGTGGTGAGCTTGAAGAGTCTTCCTTGATTGTTGGTCCATTTGATTGATTTTCTCCATCCTTTGCTGTCTTGCGTTGGTTTCTGTGATTAACGCGGTGGGGTTGAAGCGATCGTCTTGAAGTATCATGGTAATGATCTCATCCTGTGCGGCCCTAACGAATCGATCTTCTCCAAATAATAGGCTAACAGCTTGTTCGTTTAAGTAAGGTGCTTGACGGGTTTTGACGGTAGGAACCGTTTCTGGAGGGATAAAGTAGCAATCGTGAAAGATCTCGATTCCGGCTAGCTTCCTCTCGAGATAATGCCAAGGTTCGGGAAATCCGTGAAAGAGTTCTAGACTTCCTTCTTGAACAAAGTACCCATTTAAAGTAGGGAGATAGGGTCGCATTTGGACTCCTACGTGCTTACGGTTTTGGACTTGGGCAAGCATTTCGAGAACCTCCTCCTTTGTGGGTTTGTACCCTAGTCCAAGTGGTATCCTCTTTGAGTTGCCTTCCTTGTATGGTGCGAAGGTGTTTCTTCGAGTAGGGTTTAAAGGCATTCCAGGGAAGTATCCCTGGGTTTTGTGTATGTGGTTGACCACCAAGTTGGAGTAGGGATTATAGTACAAGGGTGCCAACTCGCTTTCTATTACACTTAAACTTTGGAAGCCCCCAAGTTCGTACACGGGATCCGCAAGGACTTGATTGTTTGACTATTTTTCGATTATTGCCTTGATGGGTGACGAAGTGATCGTCACTACTTTGCCATTTAGTGGGATCTTGATCTTTTGATGAAGAGTGGATGTTACCGCTTTGGAAGCGTGAATCCACGGCCTTCCCAGAAGTATGTTGAAGGAAGCTTCGATGTCCACTATTTGGAAGTTAACCTTTCGTTCGATTGGCCCTGTGGCTATGGTTAGGTTAACAAGTCCTACCACCTTTCGTCGTGTACCGTCATATGCACGCACACCTTGATTGGTAGGGGTCCAATCCGACTCTTTCATGCCTAGCTTGTATGCTGTTTTGAGGGATATGACGTTGACTGCAGAACCATCGTCCACCAAGGTCATTGGCACATTCTTCTTTAGACAAATGACAGCGATGTATAGAGCGAGGTTGTGACTAGCGCCAAAAGGTGGCAAATCTTCGTCCGGGAAAGTAATGGGATTACTTAGCTTCGGTGACTCTTGGAAGACCAAGTTGACTACATCTTCAGGAGTGGAGTTATGTGCTACATTTAGTTTGGCCAAAGCTTGCAGTAAGGCTTGGCGATGTGGGAATGAGCTTGCTATTAATTTCCAGACTGAAAGATCAGCCTTTGTCTTCTGTAATTGCTTGAGCAAATGATCAGTGGAGTCATCTTCGTTGTCAATTGGTGTGATGACGTTGGTTGGACCATTTTGAGTAGTGCTTTGATATGGACGACCCGAACGAGTTAGGTGGTCCACATCTTGGTCTTCACCATTTTAGACTATTTCTTTGACTAGGAGTTTTCAAAGGAGATACTCGTCCTCGTCATCGTCGGCCCAAACTCCATTGATTGCAGTTAGTTCCCTCATTCTCATGATATCACCCTCTAGTCGTATGATTTGATCAACTAGTTTATCAACCACGGTGATTACTTCTTGCATAGTAGCATTTTGAGAGAAGATTAGTGGCACATGTTCTTCGGGTGTTGCGTTGGGATTATGTAGAGTTGTCACTATGTTTTCTAATTCCCAAACTTGTCTATCCACACTCCTTGCCCATGTGATGAAGTCGGAAATGGTAGGGGAGATAGTAGAGTAGAGCCCTTCATTCTCGATTGCATAAATTTCATTTTCGCATGGAGAAATGAGGTGTGAGCAATCTAAGGTAGATTCATCACTTGTGATCACTAGAACTCCAAGAGGATTCTCACTGTTGTTGGGCTTTCCTCCCGGTGGTATTGGTAGTTGACCATCCTCAATCATGTCTTGAAGCACGTTTTTCAACTTATAGCATTTTTCTGTGTCGTGTACCTTGCCCCTATGGTATTCACAGTACGAATTCTCATCCCAGAATTTGGACTTCCTTTCGGGTTCGGGAGTAGGTCCGATGGGTTGGAGTTTACCTTGCTTCATTAGCCTTTTTAGAGCATTGGAGTAAGTGTCCCCAAGATTTGTGAATTTCCTTGGTGAGATGCTTTTCTTGGATGGCTCGAGAAGGTTAACTTCATCGGTCTTGCTAGTAGAGCCGTATCAACGACTTGTGGACCCTTTATATCCTCGACCTACCGTTTTGGACAAGAGTCCTTTACGGATGTCATCTTCAATCCTTGTCCCTAGTACGGTTAAGTCCTTGAAAGTTTTGATGTTTTGGTATCTCAAATAATTGGCATAGATGGGTTTGATATTATCCACAAACTTTTCCACAAGGGTACCCTCATCCGGGCGTTCAACTAGTTGGGTGCTAGTCTTCCTCCACCTACTTAGGAAGTCGGTGAATCCCTCTTTGTCATTTTGGGTAAGAACCTCTAGAGTACGCATGTTGACTTGGATCTCGGCATTATCCGCATCTTGTTTAGAGAACTCGATTGCGGCGTCTTCCCAAGTAGCGACCTTCTTGTGATCTAAGGAGTAGAACCATTGCTTTGGGATAGTGTCAAGAGATGAAGGAAAGATCCTTAAGAACATCTCGGGTTTGATGCCTTTGATAGACATGTAATCCTTGAAGGCACGGATGTGGTTCAAAGGGTTCTCGTGTCCCTTGAACTTAGGGATATCCGTCATATTGAAGTTAGTTGGCAATTTGGAATTGACGGCCTCATACTTGCGATTGTTTTCCCTATAAATGTCATCCCCCTTAAGGTACATCAATTGCTCCTCCAAGTATTGGAGTCTTTTCTCAGCTACAGTCATCCCCATGAGAGGATTTTCATCCTTGGATTCATTGTTAGAGTCACCTATTACTTCACTTTCATGAGGGGGCAACCTTCCCTCTACGGCATAGATATGGCCTTCAATGAGTTCAAGGCGGTCATAGACTTGGTCTTGGGTGACTTGCATTTGGGCTAGCGCGGCTAGGATTCGATCATTACCATCTTGAAGTTGGTGGAGATTTGTTTCGCTGGATCCAGACATCTTGAAAACTGGACAAGAGATCGGCGACGAATCAAAACACGATCGACCATTCTAACACACTTGCTAAAAGAAGAAATGTTTTGACTCGTGAAGTGGGTGTGTGCCACTTGTGTTGAGTGAGCTTTGAAGAAAGACAAGGTTTTTGAAAATGTGTGTCCTAGTCAACTATAGTGTAGTTGTAGGAGTGGACTCAAAGTGAGGTTTTGAAATGGGCTTGTGGCCCGAATTTTGACACGACAAACGGACAGAGTTTTGACCGGATTTTGCGCTAATTGAAAGCCTATTTCGAAATTTTGTTTGAAAATGGGTTTTTGATTTTCGAAAATCGTCATGGTTTTGTTTAGAAATGGTGATCACGTAAGGTACAAACATTTATACAAGCATTATAACGGGATGCTGAGTGCATTTAAAAGGGTTTTGGTTTAAACGGTGGGTTGCCATACCGAACCATCAAACCCGAAGTCTGTGGAGAGGCTCGTACCAAACAAGAGTAAGGCCGATTCCTAGTCCATTTCCTCAAGTAGTGAAGGCCCTTGATACAAACAAGAGTAAGCATCATGGTATGGATGACGTCAATCGCTATCCATCCTTAGGCCCAAATAAGAATTAGGACCGTTTAGACGGGACGATTGGTCGAATGGGTTGGGTTGGGCCTAGGAAGGCCGAATAAAACGGTCTAGGAAGACCGAGTTATGAAAACCGACAATTGTCTTGTACAAACTATTCCCTAACCCTGTTCAAGTTTCACCCTTGCTACACGTAAGTGTATTATCCCCAGTGAGTCGCGCCAAACCGTGGACGAGGGCGCCACGGGGCGCTTGGGAGGAAAAGAGAAACAAGCGTTTGCATTTTTGTATGGAGTCGCCACCAATTTTTATGGGAAATTGGAACCGTTCGAATACCTCGTGTCACGTCAAGACACAAAGTAGAGACATGAACACTAAGCAATCGTTACCCTTAGCATTCTATGTCTAGAATGACTCTCGTGGATGCAAAGAAAGTGCCCTCGTAAGAGGAAAACGATTAAGTTAATTAAGTTGATTGATCTGGAGTTGGTCAAATTGGTCGGTCATGCAAACGAGGCTGGTACTCAGAAGGATCCGAGCTTACGTGGTTGAAAGTTCAAGCACGTAGACGCCAAAAAGTAAGAACAAAGTCTAGAATGCAAAGGGAGAAGAGAAGGGCGGACACTCGCGTGAGAAATATGAGGAGCGAAGGCTCCTATTTATACTAATCACGTGGAGGAATTAGGGTTTCGGAGACTCTTTGGAAGTGAATCTCGGAAAGATATGAAAAAGATACGAGAAATACGCGAGAAAGGGCTCGGGAAGAGGCGCAGCAGACAGCCCATCGCGTCTCTTGGAAGAGGCGCAAAGACTCCGCCGCGTCTATTCCCAAGCGGTTTCCTCCTGCGGAAGAAAAGATTTCCGTGTTTGAGTTATGGTAGGACGGAAATAATTCGGTTTTCCTTAATATCTTACGTGAATATTACGGGAAATTGTTTACCAAAAGATAAAATTTATGAAATATTGAATAGAAATATCCGGAACATTCCAGAACATTCTGACTCGGGATTTAACGGTTATCAGAAAATGAAGACGGTTTAGGCCCGAACTCCGAATGTACTCTAATTACTGTCAAAACGACCGTATCGGCACGTAGATGACAACTAAGAGGTAGACATTAATATTTGAGCAATCACAATCTTATGAACTGTCACAAATCGTTCCGCGTACCAAACATGCGGCCCAATCATCACCGGGTGGTTTGCGAGAGGTGCAGAAATGAGGTATCTACACCACGTCACTCAAAACGCACACAACCACCCATTTCTCTATAAATACCCCTCAAATGCCACCATTTGAGAGTTACGCGAGTGTCCGCCCCCTCATATCTCCCTTAAAAATTCTAGACTCGACTTCTCAAGTCACAAACCGACACGTATTTCCGACCTACCGATCGAAAACACAAGCCTTACACATTGTTTGGTACCGTTATCGTGCATTAAATCACTTGACCGACCATCTCGACCAACTACACCATCACTAAACTTAAAACACTCTTTTACATTGCTAAAACGGTTTTCAAACCGAGTTTTCTGACCAAACAAGTTGATACACTTTCGTCGATTTCTCGTCTCAAGCCTAGCATGTAAGTATGAGGGTGTAAAAATCCTCTTCTATCATGTTTCTCATTTGTTTCATGACTACAACATGCTAAAACATGCATAACATGATGGGATAAATGAGCCAAAATCGGATTTTTGGCCGAGACAAGGGCTGCTTGTATAGCAGCATGGGTCGCGCCTAAAGCCCCTCTCAGGCCTTAATCCAGCCGTGTTTGGTCTATTCTTCCCTTTTATTTTCATTTCATATTTGTAATCGGTTTTTACCATTTCTAATCATTTTTTTCTGACAAACTTTTAACCATGAAACATTTTTCACTCTTGATTCCTAATACCATGACGGTTTGATCCGTGTTTCGGAGATAATATTTGGTTAATTGCATTTTAAAAGGTATTTTAAAACCTTTTATTTCATTTCTTTATATTTTAAAAGGTATTTTAAAACCTTTCTGATACCCGTCGTTGTGAGTACCAAAAATAAGATTTATAATTTCCTATTAAGACTAACCTAGGCTAGTGGTAACAGGGTCGAACCACAAGGAGGCAGACGTAATTTCTAGCTGTCTAATTCTAGTCTAAGGTAACGAGTGTAGGGGTTGAGTTGAATTGGTCTATAGCTAAGAATAAATAAAGACAATAAACTAAAAAGACGGATTAAACAGATAAAGAAGGGGTACTAGGATGGTCGGTTCATTACAAATTTTCACGGCAAAGATACTAAGTCGGTCTGAATCAAACACAAGTGAGGCGGGAAACAAGAGGTCCTCTCGGTCCACTCTTAACAAATAGCATCTTTCGATCTCGCTATAGGTCCCTAATATCACTAATATTGACTCTCGTCCTGAAAAAGTGACTAACGGTATAAACTATACCTATCTTTCGATCTCAGCACAGTTTAGTCATCTTAATTGGTGGTCTAACAACTGTCCCTATCTTTCGATCTAATGGGTCAGTTATAAATTAAGCATCCAACTGGTCGCATGCATTCGATTTGTTAAATACAACATTAAAATCAATTAAAACGAAAGGTAACCTCACGTGGTCAGTCGATCGACCAGGTATGGCAGTCGATCGACTGACACGCGATTCAGTCCAATTTAACACTACGCCGCCTACGCCATAATTCCCCTACATCCTAGCACGAACTATTTAGCTACTCATGCTGAAGGTGATAACAACAATAATACTAGGGCATAAAAGTACTGAATTCATAATTAAAGCGGTAGGACAAACAATTAACATGCAACAATAATATGGTTTCAGGAATCTAACTAGCAATTCTATACTAATAACGAAATAGAAGTGAATTAAAATAGGGTATAAGGATACCCAGAATAGCAGAAGAATGATTAAGAACAAGAGCGAAAATTCCAATGCCAAACAATATTCCAAACCCTAATAAAACTCAATGTTACTGTGTAAAACTTAATGTAAAAACTTGATAAAAATTGGATCCCCAAAACTGGTGTTCTAAGTTACGTTATATAGCAAACATACGTAACTTTTATTTCCAAAACCTAAACTCAATGGGCTTGCGCTTCCTCGGTCTTTTAATTCTCGTCTGGAATAGCAGATTGGTCGATCGACTGAGCATGGCGGTCGATCGACTGATCTTCAAGATATCTGATAGCTTCGAACCCGCAGGTTGGTCGATCGGCTGATGGTAGTGGTCGATCGACTGCTTGAGCTGCTACTTGACTTCTATAATCTCGTGGATTTGTCTTTTGGGCTTTGAATTGTGGACCAAGCTCGTTCCTCGGGTGAATACTTCACGTCATATGCAATGCAGGATACTCGGGGACGGATTTAGCTCGATTTCCGCTGGATTCTTCACATTTTTGCAATAATGTACAAAAATACGGAAGTAGACGGAAATAGGGAGAAATGTAGCATAAACTACATGAATGAGCTTTGAAATGCGTGTAAAATGGGATGTAAAACATCATATAAAAGACACGCATCAAACTTCCCCAAACCAAACCCTTGCTTGTCCCCAAGCAAGAACTAGACTCGATCTAATTACCTAATGGAACGAGTTCAATCTCAGAGCGAAATGCAACATGTAAAGCCTAAACCGATTTAATGCACAACCAACAATCGATTAGCAAATGAATCTTGCAAACGAGTTATGAAGCCGTTAAAACTACTGAACCGTCAACTGTAGAGACTTATCAAATTGGACTCTCACGGGTCGCTCAAATCACTCATAAGCACAGGTGAATAATGTATAAGATAGAAAGAATTCATTTTGTAAAGACTCTCACCTAACTACGACCTATAAGAACATGCCTGCAGTCTAATATGAAAGCAATCTCTACAACCGTACATACGCATTCCAACCAAGAAGAGACCATGACACATACCGAGGTATATATGTGGATATGTGAGGTAAGGGTAAGAAGAGGCAAAACATTTATGGGAAAGTGGAGGTACAGGTGATCAAGCTAGTACCGAAACGGAACCATATGGCAACATCCAACATCTTGCTCAAAAACAAATGGAACGGTGTTATAGCAAGCACAAATCTCACAATCTCCAGGTATAAAAGTAATCAACTAACTCCCCATAAAATATGAATAATACATGGGAGCAAAAATCGCCAAAAGATAAGGGTTTGAATTATGCGAATTGATTCTTTCTCTTTTTCTCGAACCTCGCCGATCGACCAAAAGGGGGCAATCGATCGATCGACGCACGAACAAGACATAACTCTTTTGTTTCACTCTTTTCGAATCATTTTTCATCTTTTTTTTTCTTTTCTATTTCTTTCTTTCCTCCTTTTCATCTTTCCAACAATATCTCAAACATGAGCATATGCTACCAAAAACTAAGTAACAATCCCAAGAACATAGACTACTAGCTTGACAAGGGCAGGCTAAATGTAGGATGTAGTAATGGGACAAAAAGGTCATGTTTTTGCGCAAAGGGGCTTATAGGTAAAATGAGAAAAGGAAACCTCTACCACATGTGTCAACTAACCACAGACCGAATGCGTACAGGTATTAAGAAGATCAAGTTCATATTTATGCACATTTATGTGACATGCCTCATAAGGAGTACTACTCACATTCCTAAATAAACTGGTCATAGATGTCACCAGTTATAGGTTCTAAATCTCAGAAATATGATGTAGTTTGCCAATTTTCAAAGTCAAGTCTCAAGTCCAGCAAATAATTAACGAAAACTCGTAGATATGCACTTATACGATTCTACTAATAACATGTTAATCAAGCAAGGCTCAGGCAAAACAGGTACAAAATACAATATCATCCTTGAAATACTACCGTTCCGACTCGACCTATATGCTAAAATAAACGTGCATTTTATGGAAATTTTTAAAAATTTTCAATTTTTTTTGAATTTCGTATATATATAAAATGAAATGAACAATGCAAAACAGAATGTAAAAGTGAATGCAAGCAAATGATATGCGACGCAAAACCCATCCCCAAACCAAATCGCACAATGTCCCCATTGTGCAAAATCATGTAATGAAGAAAAGAGAAATGGGAATTTGCGGGAAAATAAATAAAAACGACATGAAGTGGAAATCGGGAACTTACAAGACTTTAAGCGCAGCAAAAGGGAAACCTCCCCAAACCAGCGTGAGCTAGGAGGTTTCAGTAGCCATCAGTGCTACTAAAAGGTACCTGAAAGACAAGTAAAACCCACGCATAAAATCGAGAAGACAATTTTGAAGCGGTAAATATGTGCACAAATGAGAAAATTAGAAGAAATAAATAATTGGACGGAAAATAAAGTGGAATAGAAAACTCCCTTAAGTCCGCATATCGACCAAACACAACAGGGGAGAGGTCGTGAATAGGTATAAAGAAGCGTCCTTGGTCGATCGACTAAGGACGGCAATGATCGACCAAGGTGTTAGGAACAAGAGCTCCTGGAAAGAGCAACTCGCCGATCGATCAATGTAGCTACCGATCGATCAAAATACTGTTGTACTCCTTATTTCTTCGTATTTGCTCAATTACTTGAGCTAATGAGGTCTAAAAACCTGCAAGTGCACAATAATACGCGCCCAAAATTGCGCAAAACCCAAAACAAAGTCTCAAACGTATAAAATCCTAAGCAAGCAAAATACAATGCGAAGTTTCGCGCACACAAAAGCAATAAAAAGTGTCTAACAAAAGCAAATAAAATGAAGTTTATAAAGAGCTCGATCAACTAATAGTTGATCAAGAATGGCCACTGTATGACCTACTTTTCGGCTTCGGCTACTAGAGGTAGCCTCAACGGTGCTTATTTGATCACCGCACCCTCCTTAGCTTCTACGTCGGCTGAACTCAACGGGTCAACACTCTCGTCATCTCCCGATTTAAGGATCTCTTCGGCTTGTCGGGAATCCAAATCGACTCTCTCGGCTTTGACCGCTCGTCATCAACTACTTCATCAATTCCATAGCTCGGCAACCAAGACCTCCTCTTTGAATGATCGGCTTCTTTACGCTTGGAGCAACTTGCAGACTTCCTTCCCCAAACCAGCTCTCCGCAACATCTAAAACAACATATTCTTCCTCCTTTTTGCTCCCGATGCCTGGGGCGGAGGGGTTAACACAGTAGTAATAGAGACAGGCAATTCAGAAGACAAAGTACGATTTCTTTTCCGAAACCGTATTACAAGTCACAGGCCACATGGGGTCCTTTTTCTTAGCAAGTTGGGCAAAGACAATAGAATGCTTTCCCACTTTGAAAGTCAAGGTTCCTAGACCGACATCTATGATCGCACCAAAGCAGTGTGCGAAATGGCCTACCCAAAATAATGGGTATATGAGCATCCTCTGGCATGTCAAGTACAACAAAGTCGACGGGGAAGAAGAACTTCCCTATTTGGACAGGATGTCCTCTAGGACTCCTATTGGGTCGACCGCAGACGGTCACCATCTCATCTTGTCATATCTATCACTGCGAACCTAGTTAATTTGAGCTTCCTAGCTAGACTCAAAGGCATGACGCTTATACTAGCTCCTAAGTCACATAATGCCTTCTCAATAGAGAAGGTACCTATATTGCAAGGAACAAAAAAGCTACCCGGGTCCTCTAGCTTATGGGGTGCAGTGTGAGACAAGTAAGAGCATGACTCTTTAGTTAATGCGACAAAGATGAACATGTTCAAGTGACTTTTTCTTAGACAAGAGTTGTTTCATGAATTTAGTGTAGGCAGGCACTTGATTGACCAACTCAAGGAAGGGTACTTGTACATTCAAGCTACGAATAACTTTTTCAAACTTACCGAAAGATACCCGCTCCTTTGTCGACACTAGTCTCTCCGGATATGGGGCCGTAAGAAGTACCTTAGCCCTCTCCTCTAAGTTGCGCATGCCAAAGATCCGTGGACTTAGGCCGGAAGTCCACCGCTTTCTCCTTGTTGAAGCTCGAACCTTCCTCGACCGTCTCAAATGTGAGCCATTAACCGTCATTGATCGAACTGAATCGGGACGGACCCATCAGCACTCGGTCCGCCCTAACACTTTCAGAGTTGTCGTGCCCCGAAACAAATGGTCCCTCAAGTTATCGGGCATCGGAGGACGAAAAATCTTGCTATCGCCAGTGATCTTGGTCGATCGACCACTATCCTCGCCGATCGACCGAGGTGTACAGTTCTTGAAGTCAGAACCCGCATATCGGGCCGATCGACGGGTGTATCGGTCGATCGATCGATATACTTGTAGACGCCTTTTCTTTGAATTATTCGTTACAGCTTTCTTTTGACTCGGATCCGCCTCATTCTTTTCAACAGCGTCCTCGACCATGGCAGGCCCCTCCAGGATGGACCCACTCCTCAACGTGATGGCGTTTAGGGTCTCCTTTTGGTCGGTTTGAGTCGGTAAGTGTCCCGGAGCTCGAGTGGTACTCTTACTAGCCAATTGAGCAATTTGGCTCTCTAGTAGCTTCATCCCGCCTCTCTTGCTTGGGACTCCTTCAAAGAACAAGTTCTTGAACCGAGCAAAATCGAACTATGGGATTGTTGTTGTCTTTGCGCGGCATATAAGGAGGTTTTTGATATTGTTGTTGCTTTTGATGAGGGGGCACATAGGGTTGCTTCTGAGGAGGGTGGAGTTGTATTTAGGACATTCTCGCTACTCCACCTCAGGTTGGGATGAACATTAGGCTCATAGTAGGTGTTTGTCCGCCTATAATGTTGAAAGGCGACAAGACTCAAAGGGACTAGGACAATTCTTCAAACGTGTCCCTCGGCTCCGCACCTTTCACGCACGAAAGGACCGTCGACACAAAGATTTACTTGGTAAATACCCCCCTTTGAAGCTCCTCCTAGTTCATACTTGTCAAATCTCGCAATGAGAGCTTCAAGTGCGCTATAGAAGGAGATTCGAACTCCTCCTTTGATTCCCTCCGAATTCCCATACTCAACCTTGTGGGTGGCTAGATCATCAATGATCTTCCACCCCTTGGTTTCTCCCAAATTCTCAAAAATCGGCCACTTTGTTGCGCAGATCCAAAATAGCCCTCGATCGTCATACACACCCATTATAGAACGATTGCACAAGCTCCATTTTTCGAACCCATGGTGCGGTATGGTTCGCACCAACTTCTTAAAACGGACCCATGCTTCGTGGAAGTTCTCGTCCGGCCCTTGTTTAAAGCTCGTGATTTGAGCTCTAATTGCATTGGTCTTCGAGGCGTAAAAATATTTCTTGTAGAATGCCAAAGCCAATGAATTCCAATCGATGATCCCATGAACGGCTCGGTCCAGATCTCTATACCACTCCCTTGCAAAGATCACGAAGGGAGAAGATAAACATAGTCTCCTTGATCTGGTCTTGGGTCACTCCGGCTAGTGGGGGTATGGAACAACAGTAATCAATAAATGTTTCCATATGCTTAGCTGCATCTTCATTTGCAGCTCCCCCGAACTGGTTTCTCTCAACCATATTAATGTATGAAGGCTTTGGTTCGAACTTCCTGTCATCTCCTGGTAATTCGAACCCCTTATATAAATTTGCAAAACGGCTCGAATGACTAGCTATACTCGCTTCCTCAGCCATGACTGGAATTTCTGGAGAAGTGACTGTCTCGGCTGAAGAAGTGGAAACGGGTGAAGAATGTGGGTCTTCCTCGAATAGCTCGTTCTCGTAATAGCTCGACAGAGTACTCAGCTCTTCCTCTGTCGGTAATATCCTTTGTGATCGTCTCAACTCGCGTAAAGATTTCTCTATCTTAGGATTGAATGGTACTAGTTCACCACCCTGTGACCTGCGCATAAGAAGAAACTACAAAAAGAATATAAGAAAAGTTTAAGGAACAGAAGTCCCTTAAACTAAGAAAGACTAAAAATAAAACAACTAAAAATTAGAACTATTGCCTCCCCAAGAAACGGCGCCAAAATTTGATGCCCGTCGTTGAGTACCAAAAATAAGATTTATAATTTCCTATTAAGACTAACCTAGGCTAGTGGTAACAGGGTCGAACCACAAGGAGGCAGACGTAATTTCTAGTTGTCTAATTCTAGTCTAAGGTAACGAGTGTAGGGGTTGAGTTGAATTGGTCTATAGCTAAGAATAAATAAAGACAATAAACTAAAAAGACGGATTAAACAGATAAAGAAGGGGTACTAGGATGGTCGGTTCATTACGGCTTCGAGGCGACAAAGATACTAAGTCGGTCTTAATCAAACACAAGTGAGGCGGGAAACAAGAGGTCCTCTCGGTCCACTCTTAACAAATAGCATCTTTCGATCTCGCTATAGGTCCCTAATATCACTAATACTGACTCTCGTCCTGAAAAGTGACTAATGGTCTAAACTATACCTATCTTTCGATCTCAGCACAGTTTAGTCATCTTAATTGGTGGTCTAACAACTGTCCCTATCTTTTGATCTAATGGGTCAGTTATAAATTAAGCATCCAACTGGTCGCATGCATTCGATTTGTTAAATACAACATTAAAATCAATTAAAACGAAAGGTAACCTCACGTGGTCAGTCGATCGACCAGGTATGGCAGTCGATCGACTGACACGCGATTCAGTCCAATTTAACACTACGCCGCCTACGCCATAAGTCCCCTACATCCTAGCACGAACTATTTAGCTACTCATGCTGAAGGTGATAACAACAATAATACTAGGGCATAAAAGTACTGAATTCATAATTAAAGCGGTAGGACAAACAATTAACATGCAACAATAATATGGTTTCGGGAATCTAACTAGCAATTCTATACTAATAACGAAATAGAAGTGAATTGAAATAGGGCAGAAGGATACCGAGAATAGCAGAAGAATGATTAAGAACAAGAGCGAAAATTCCAATGCTAAACAATATTCCAAACCCTAATAAAACTCAATGTTACTGTGTAAAACTTAATGTAAAAACTTGATAAAAATCAGATCCCCAAAACTGGTGTTCTAAGTTACGTTATATAGCAAACATACGTAACTTTTATTTCCAAAACCTAAACTCAATGGGCTTGCGCTTCCTCGGTCTTTTAATTCTCGTCTGGAATAGCAGATTGGTCGATCGATCGAGCATGGCGGTCGATCGATCGATCTTCGATCTTCGATATCTGATAGCTTCGAACCCGCAGTTGGTCGATCGGTGATGGTAGTGGTTGATCGATCGCTTGAGCGCTACTTGACTTCTATAATCTCGTGGATTTGTCTTTTGGGCCTTGAATTGCGGACCAAGCTCGTTCCTCGGGTGAATACTTCACGTCATATGCAATGCAGGATACTCGGGGACGGATTTAGCTCGATTTCCGCTGGATTCTTCACATTTCTGCAATAATGTACAAAAATACGGAAGTAGACGGAAATAGGGAGAAATGTAGCATAAACTACATGAATGAGCTCTGAAATGCGTGTAAAATGGGATGTAAAACATCATATAAAAGACACGCATCAAACTTCCCCAAACCAAACCCTTGCTTGTCCCCAAGCAAGAACTAGACTCGATCTAATTACCTAATGGAACGAGTTCAATCTCAGAGCGAAATGCAACATGTAAAGCCTAAACCGATTTAATGCACAACCAACAATCGATTAGCAAATGAATCATGCAAACGAGTTATGGAGCCGTTAAAACTACTGAACCGTCAACTGTAGAGACTTATCAAATTGGACTCTCACGGGTCGCTCAAATCACTCATAAGCACAGGTGAATAATGTATAAGATAGAAAGAATTCATTTTGTAAGGACTCTCACCTAACTACGACCTATAAGAACATGCCTGCAGTCTAATATGAAAGCAATCTCTACAACCGTACATACGCATTCCAACCAACAAGAGACCATGACACATGCCGAGGTATATATGTGGATATGTGAGGTAAGGGTAAGAAGAGGCAAAACATTTATGGGAAAGTGGAGGTACAGGTGATCAAGGTAGTACCGAAACGGAACCATATGGCAACATCCAACTTCTTGCTCAAAAACAAATGGAACGGTGCTATAGCAAGCACAAATCTCACAATCTCCAGGTATAAAAGTAATCAACTAACTCCCCATAAAATATGAATAATACATGGGTGGTGATCTTTGACATACGGTGGTGATGAGGATAATAAGACGATATAGCTAGGATTTAGTATTAGTGAGTTACGAGGACGTAACATTTATCTTAAGAGGAGTGGGATGCAATAAAAGAAAGTTTCATGGTGGTTCATGTTGTAATATAATTGGAAGTAGAGTGTTAGCGTAGCGTAAAGGAGGGATTTGTTTTATGGATGATACTTATAAAAGGCCATGGCTGTGCTTGTAGTAGTGTGATGCTTCGGAGTGTGAGAATATTTTATATAGTGTTGACAATTGGAGGATGATGTTATGAGTTTGAGTAAACTTCGAGGACGAAGTTCCTTTTAAGGGTGATAGAATGTAACATTCCGTTTGATGTTATGGGTATTTTTATATTGGATTGGCTCTGGATGATATATTACGGAGCTAGTTGGTAGTGTATGGAGTTAGTGTTGAGAGAGATATAATGGAGTTGGTACGATATCGTGAGCCATGTTGCGGAGGTAGGAATAGTTAGCGGAGTTGGTGTTACGAGTTCATGTTTGGGTTGGAGTTTTGTTTAGAGTTCTTAGTCACGTTGTTGTGTCTTGATCGAGTTAGTATGTTTGTTTTTGAGTATGGGTTGAACTTCGGGGACGAAGTTCTTTTTAAGGTGGGAAGACTGTAATACTCCGTATTTATGAGTCTCTGGGTACTCTATCGAGTAGGCCTTACTCTGTCGAGTAAGGGTGAGTTGCGTTTTAAAATAGTTTCTGACCTATTGGGTACTCGATCGAGTAACTAGGATACTCGATCGAGTAAGGGGGCACTCGATCGAGTACCTTAGCTACTCGATCGAGTAGCCGGTTTACGGGGAGTTATTTCTCGGGTTTTGTTAATTATGCGATTAAAGTATTTAAGCTTTTCCGTCATTGTTCTTAAACACTTTTCAAAACCTAAATTACTGTCAAGAGAGAAAGCAAATTACGTTCTTCACTTTAATCGCATTGTTAGCAAATCCCGGAGATTGGGAGGTCGGATTTCACCGTTCGTTATACCGTTGAGATCCTTGCGTCGAGGGTAAGACCTATGTACCATTTGTATAGTATTTCCTTTAAGTTGTTTAAACCCTAATATGGGGATTTGGGGGTTTTGTGTAGATTGTGATTTGGTAGTGTTATATGTTTGTATGATAGGAGGAGGTTTTGTAGAAGAGGCTTTTTGATACAGCTGTAGAGACCGTCTGATTGTTGTGCTTTCCAGGTAGGATTTCCTACTCAGTATTAGTCCCATAATGAGATGATTGTTGATGTGTTGAGATTTATTGTTTGATTAATATCGTAATTGTATTGTGACGGTTGTGATTGTGATTGTTTGTCTATGGTTCTCGAGATGCGTTCTCGGCTGAGTGGAGTCACTTGCGGGAGTGGCTTCACGCCCTAGTTTCGCCCTTCGTGGAACCCGCCACGCAAGGGGATGTGCACATTAATGGACAGGGTTATCGCTCAATATGAGGAGCGGGGATTAGGTGGGTACGGCTGCGGTCCCCATCTTTGGCGGTGGTCCAGTGGACGATCGGTGATTGAGATTGATGGGATGGTGTGATTGTGTGTGTGTGACGGTGTAAGTCGCTGTTTGTCTTATTGTTGATATATATATATATATATAAGTTGTGTGATTAGTACTGACCCGGTTGTTGTTTTGTAAAACCTGCGGTGATCCATTCGGGGATGGTGAGCAGTAATTGAGCAGGTTTTAGTTGAGTACTGGGATAGCTGGGATGTGCCACCGTCTGACGATAGAAGTCTTCCGCTATAGCTTCGTAGTTTTATAAACTTTACTTTTAGTTGATTATACAGTTGGTTTGAGGACTTGTACCCGTATTTTGGGATTTGGCTTCAGTTGTACTTTTCACTAAAGTTTTATCATTTAAAGTTGTTTCGTTATTGTCTTATGAATATCATGCCTCGGGTAACCGAGATGGTGGCATCCTTATACCTGAGTGGTCCTGGTAAGGCACTTGGAGTATGGGGGTGTTACACAAACACCGTTTTTTCAAACCATTTTACAAACCTTTTTAATGGTCAGAAGACGCCCTTCCATCGTATGTTGACCCCCGCCTAACCAGGCCACCCACTTTCCAATTTTCAAATCAGGACATGCCCGTTTGCATCGCCGGATGGCTCGCGCCTATATAGGCTGCCTGATGCAGACCCTGTTTCCTTCCAGCACTTGTTTAGGGCGATCCCGACTTCGGTTAACCCGAATACAGGACGGATCAGATGACAAATCTGCCCATTTTACATCATATTTGGAAAACGGCTTACTAAGATAAATGGATCACATTATGCACCATAAACCTAACTCGGTAAATGGATGTTTAATTTCCGTCTTGCATGCAAATCAACATTAAATCCAACTCGACATGAAATACTTGATACTTGGATTAAACAACCGACATAGAAAACTCACATGTTAGGTTCAAACTTTTGGATGCGCATTCATGCATTTAAAACATTTTATCAACTTTTGCATTTAACCAACCAAGATCGATCGAAGAAGGGCGCTACATGCGGGGGGATTAGTGTCCGATTAAAGGGCTTCCCAATACGTACCTTCACCTCTTACTCAGAAACTTTGGATAGTGGATGACCTTATCCAGGGCGTACGAGAGTCATTCTAGAGATAGGATGCTAAGAGAGGGACGATTCCTTATCTTTAGACACCGCTTTTTGCCTTAGTTGACCTGGGTATAAAGTGGATTCGAACGGGTTCCAAGCATCCCACAAATGCTTGGTGGCGACTCCGAACATCTCTTGCATCGTTTCGAGACCCTTGCCGAGACGAAACCGACCGATCTAAAACGATCCAGTCGAAAGCATTTTTACGCCGCCGAGCGTGGCTTTCAAAAGACCGCTGCAATGCCCACAGATGCGGGATCAATTTGGGCGTTGCGGGTGGGCCATGTCCACACAAGAATACCACGAGCAGATTTTTAAAAGTAGGGGTACCATAGGAAATCTGACAAAATTGAGAGATACCATGAGAAATTTTCGTTTATTTTATACGGAGTATATAATCAATAATTTTAAGGCTGATTATAATTATGAGAAATTGATACATTTAGTCAAAGTATTGAATATTCTATAATTGTACGTGAGTAAAACTAGTTAATCGTAAAAATATCTTCTGAGACTAATACAATCACTATTAGAGATGATATGATACAATATAAGAACGTAATTACTAAATCCCGCGCACCAATTTACTCAATCCCGCGCATTTTTTTTCCTTGTTCCGGTTATACCCCTCTCATTTCTCACCTATTAAGGGAGAAACAAGAGAGAATTTAAAACCCCAAAAATGAGAAATGCAACCCTTCATCGCTTTGCAATTACCAAACCCCCTCCCCACCCTCCCTACCACCCTCGACGCCGCCATAACCCCTCAATGCCTGTACTATGCCTCATCGCCTTGTACTATGCCTTATCACCAGGAAGTTCACGTATGAACTTTTGACCCTCAAATGCTTTATTGCCTTTCTGTCATACAATGAACTAAGATTCCGTATTAAACTTTTGCTGGCAAATTCCACGGTATTTGTTGATGGGGATTTCTGATGCAATTGCATTTGCAGGAAGAGGTTTGGGTTTTTCTATGATCGGTCACTAAACCCTAAATTTAAAAATAAATCTTTTTTAATTTAAAAAAATACTAGTTAAATCGATTAAAGCACGGTATTAAAAAAGTTGATAAAACGGAAAAATTATATGTGATATGTGCGAATTACGATCCATTGTTGTCGAATTGGTTAGTTTTTGAGAGAAGATAAATGAGAGAACTCTTTTTAATTATCTTTTAAAATTGGAGCCAATTATGAAATGTGAGGGGTAAAATGCGTGGGATTTAATAAATTAATACGTGAGATTTAGCAAATTTTTATAAAAAATGAACAGTTTGTTTTGTTTCAGACCGCCTTATTTCATTAAGACTTCTCACTTTCAGTTTGTTTTGTTTCAGACCGCCTTATTTCATTAAGACTTCTCACAAGTGAGAAGCACATGAGTGATGGGACATCCCATGTGCTTTCCCACTCACATCCTAAATAGGTTTTTTGATGAGAGAAAATGATATCCGTCACTATTTCAGATTGATATGACACTCTGAAATAAGAATTTGTGAAAAATGAATAACTTTGGGGCGGATCTCCAAATAGGAAACAAATGTTAATGAACCTCCCTCCCCCCAGCGTAACGGTCCCGTACTCCTTCCCCCACATTAACCCCACCTTTCCCCACTCTCTCTCTCTTTTCCTTGGTTCTTTCCAATTTTCAAATTTCTCATTTCAAATTTTCCACATCTCACAAGTAACGGCCCCTTTTCCCCCCTCTCTTCATAAACAACCAACCATACACAGAATACTCTCTCCACTCTCCCCTCAACACAAAGCCAAAAATGGCAACCTTAACCCCAGGAATCCTACTCAAACTCCTTCAATCCATCAACACCAACACCAAACCTACCGGCGAACACCGCTCTCCTCTCCTCCAAGTCACCGCAATCCTCCCCGCTTTACCCTCCTCTTCCTCCACTACCACCACCGCGACCACCCCTCTAGAACTCTGGCCTAATCACGGCTTCATCGTTCAACTTTCCGACTCTAAAAACTCCACTTACGTTACCCTCTCTGACCGCGACACCGATCTTATTCTCTCCAACCGTCTCCAGCTTGGTCAATTTGTTTATCTCGACCGCTTTGTTTTCGACCCCTATTCCGACTGTCCACTTCCGGTTGTATCCGGGTTACGCCCTGTTCCCGGCCGTCATCCCTTCGTTGGCTCCCCTGAGCGACTCGGGGTCCGCTTCGCAGATGCTGGTTCAAGTCGGGATTTCATGATTTTCCCCGTTGAAGACGATGAACAAGGGTTCAATTTCCGTCTTAGGAAGAAAAATACTCATCATGGAAGGGAGGTGCTTGCTCCTATGGTAAATGACGAAAATGTGAACAAAGACAAAGAAGAGGTGGTCGTGCTGAAGAAGAAGAAGGCGGCGACACCCTCGATCACGCCGCAGAGGTTTCGCTCACCATCGGCAGGGAGGAGAGAGAAGGAGAGGGATCCGTCTCCGGCGACCAAGGTGAAGAGGTCGGCATCGCCGGTGCCGTCAAAGTGCGCTGTCCCGAGCTTGATGGCAGCAAAGGACGAGAACCCACGGAAGACGGCGGCGAGGGAGGCGGCGATTGTTGTTCCGTCGAGATACCGTCAGCCGTCACCCACCGCGGTGGGAAGGAGAGCGGCATCCCCGAGTACTAGGAGGATGTCGTTGTCCCCGGCGAGAAGGTTGTCATGTGGTGGGAGCTCGGGAAATAAGAAGAAGATTGCTGCTGCCATTGCTGCTGGAATCGGGGTGATGAAGGTTCCGGCGATGACGGAGGTGAAGAGTGGTGGGAGGAAGAGTTGGGAAGATGTTGGAGGGAGTGTGGAGGTGAAGGAGAAGAATAGTGTTTGTGGGAAGAATAAGCCTGATTTGCAAGCAATTATCAGAACTCAGGTATATCTATGCGTTTTATTGTCTTGATTTGCTGTCATTTTGTTGATTCTTGATTAACATTGCCATTTAATTAGAGAATATCCTTTCCAATTGAAATGATTGTATAATAATCTTTATTTAGTAAGTCCAATTTCACCCATGGATCAGAACGAGTGATGAATTGCAACAATTTTACGGATTATTGCAATTCTACTGGAACATTCTTGTGTTGGAACCTTAGTTTCATGTGTTCGTTAATTTGTGTTCAGCTGTAATGCCATTTGGTGCTGCTGTTTATCAATTCGAAGCAGTTTGACCTAAACTGAGCATAGAATTTTCCTCCGTCTCTATCCGACCTATTCTATGCTTGATATGCTGATTCAGTTTTTAAAATAATTTGACTTGAAAGCTGATGAAAACGCATCATGTCTTTCTATTATGCAGGCTGCCATGTCCCGTCGTCTAAGTGATGCAAACAGCCTTGAATCAAAAGATGATTCTTCAACTGACGGAAATGGTAAATCTAACTCACATGAAGAATGTCCAACGCCCAGCAAGTTACCTGCGTTGGCAGCTGGGATTACTATCTATGATAAGAAATGGACTGATGGCAGTGTACCATTTGATACAGTTTCTGCTGGCCTTGCAAAACTTGGAAAGGTATCGTCATAGTTTGTTGTTTTGTTTGTCCAAGCATTGCATCATAAATATGAGGAGTTAACCATAAGACAAGGACCTAAACTTTGCTATTTTTTCCAGTTAAGGACTTGTACTTCAAAATTTTCCAGTTAAGGAACTCCTACCTACTTCCGTTAGTTTGCCATCAAAAGTAAAAGCACCAAAAATAAAATAAAAGGTTTAATTTCCTCTTCCTCCATCTCTAATTTGCAGAAGTATAGAACTATAGATAGATCATAGAGCATAGCAACATTAGCAAGCTATCTGTGAGAAGCTTTGGTATGTGAGAAGCTTTGCTTAGAAAATCACTATTTTCTGAGCAAGGTGGTTGTGAGAAGCTTTGGTATGTCGAAGTAGATGAAGATTTTCAGATTTAAAATCGAAATGTGTTAACAATAATTCGAAGAATAGCATGTACGTAGACTCGTAGAGTGTGCTAGATGTGAGACCAAGCGTAAAGAAATTTCATGTGAATCCCGACATCGATTTTATATACAAATTGGCCAAAACTTCACTGCACATATTCAAATACGAGCCAGCTTCAAATCACCCCTTCCACCATTGATGAGCCCACTTTGTGTTTCGATCATAAGTCATAATCCACAGAGTTTGCTAGATAGCACTAGAAACTAAAGGAGAGAATGAGATGGGAAGAAAGATTACAAACAAACAGGCCAGTACCATAGATTCCAGCTTTTTTGTTATTTTTTTTTTCGCCTAACTGCTCAATGTTGACGGAAAACTAACGGTGTTAGATTAGAGTCTCTTAACTGTAAACTCTGAAAGTTGAGGTCCTTACCCGGAAAAAAATTGATAGTATAGGTTAACTCTGAAAGTTGAGGTCCTTCTCTTTGGGTTAACTCTAAATATGAGCCATATTATTGACGTTCTGTTGAGTTTCCAGTTTCTTAAATTTTCTCTATGACAATAGGAGGCTATACAAAGAAGGGCTATTACTGCTACTGCTGCTGCACAAGCTTTGCAAGAGGCTTTGGCAACTGAGTCAATAGTCAGGAGCTTAAGGTAAACGTTTCACATAATCGTGAATTCGTGATTGCTTCTCATAAAATAAAAGCCAATTAGCCAATTCTTAATAAATTTGATATTTGAAGGATGTTATGTAATTCCATTTAGCATCATACTTGCACATTTGGGCTTGATCGAAAAATGAATACATTAATCTCGTTTCATGTGCCAAGTTCATTCAAATCGCTCGCATAGCCAAAACATTGAAATTAAGATAACAATTTGATCAGGTTTCTATTGTCAGACTTTGTACGTTGACTGAGAAAGACGATAGTTTGTTTTGCAGGAATTAATTTTTGAGTATATTAAAAAGGCAATTGAAAACTCATTGTTTGTATAGAACAAAACCCATTACTTGTATAGAACCAGGACTTGTTAGCGATGAGGAATTGACCTAGTGGTAGAGTCTAAATGCCTCATGGATTGTTTAAAAACCATTGTTTGGGCCTTGTGGAACCAATCCTTCTTTCACACCAACAACAACAACAACAACATCAGAGCCTTAATCCCAAAATGATTTGGGGTCGGCTGACATGAATCATCCTTTCGAACCGTCTATGGGTGAACGCACGCCTCAAAATGCGAATAAAAAAGGGAAGATAAAAAAACAAAAGGGAGAACGAAAATGTAATGGAAAGTCAAGGTGAACTTAGGGGTTTTAAAATCGAATTCCGTCTTTCTTTTATAAAAACTTAAAATTTAAATCGAGAGAAAAGGTTAAAACGATTTTTAAAAACCGAAATAGAGTTAAGGATCCGGAATGAACCAGGTAAAATCTATAAGAAATTGGTTGTTGAAAAAGTGTGTAATAAAGGGGAGAAAAATAAATAAATAAATTTCTTTAAATTAAATAAATAAAAAAAACACTAAATCTGTCAAAAAACATCAAATACTAAAAATCCACATGTATCCTTTCCCTCCATTGTGCCCTCTCCGTCACCATACTCTCCTCAAGTCCCAGAACTCTCATATCGTGCTCTATCACTCTCAACCATGTCCTCTCTCTGGTCTTCCTCTCGCCTCTAGGGACCTTTTTCTGCTTCTCCAAGTCTCCACCTCCTAACCTGGCAATGCCCATAGGTCTCCTTCTCACATGGCCAAACCATCTTAGTCGGTTTTCCATCATCTTGTCCTCTATTGGCGCCACTTTTACCTTTTCCCTAATCACCTCATTCCTTAACCGATCTTTCCTTGTATGTCCGCACATCCACCTCAACATGCGCATCTCCGCCACACTCATCTTTTGAATGTGACAATGTTTCACGGCCCAACACTCGGAGCCGTAGAGTAGGGCAGGCCTAATTGCCGTGCGATAAAATTTTCCCTTTAATCTTTGGGGCATATCTTTATCGCATAGAAACCCTGAAGCACTCTTCCATTTCAACCATCCCGCTTTAATTCTGTGAGCCACATCTCCGTCTAACTCCCCATCTTTTTGAATAATAGATCCTAGATATCTGAAAAAATCCGAACTCTCAACAACATTCCCATCGAAAATAATACTCCCCGCCTCTGTCGATCTCAACCCCGCCACCTTAGTGAACTGACACCATAAAAAATAAAAAATTAAAGTCAGAGCCGCAGCTAGCTTCTTACGGAATCAATCCAAGTTTCGAATTTTTGTTGTTATATGCCACTGACCTACCAATGATTAAACTTGGTATTGAATTCATATAATGATTGTTTGATTGATAAAGTGATGGATGATGACAATGAATTTAACTCTTTTCCAATGCAGCATGTTTTCAGATCTTTGCTCGACATCAAAGGCCGGCAATCCCTTACCTACCATTGACCGGTTCCTGTCCATCTACGACAACGCCACCAAGTCATCCAGCATTGTCGACTCATTTTCTTATAGCCATTGTTCGGAGACACAGGATGGAACCACTACTTTTACCACAGAGCAGTCCAAGTCAGCAACTGCTTGGGTTGAAGCCGCCCTTTCCACTGACCTAGCTGTTGTCTCTCTTCTAACCGGCCAAAATGTGGATCCTGTACCTGCCCTACCAAGGAGCTCATCAACAAAACGACAGTCCACTGGAAACCCTCTTAGAAGCCACTCAAAGGAACTGTCATCCAAAGGTACATGGTCAAGAGGGTTTGGCATGAAAGACACTGCTGAGCTGGCAGCTAAGTTGAAGGCTGAGATGGAATTGTGGTTCCTGAAATTTGTTGAAGAGTCACTCGATGCTGGGTTCCGGGTATTCAACGAGTGTCACAACAATGGAAACTCGAAAATACCCTTTCAAGGCGGGTCTATAGCAGCAATTTTATCACAATTGAAGAGGATCAATGACTGGCTGGATTTAGTGGTGAAGAAAAGGGATCAAATGTTGAGTGAAAAGATTGAGAGGCTTAAGCGTAAGATCTATGGATTCGTTATTCAACATGTTGGAACAACTTTGGACAGCCCTACTGCCACTTCTTCTTGAAGTAAAGCTACTCGTCTCATTGTCGAATACCTTAAGTCTTGCCATGATTCCTGCTATGATATGTAATGACTGCAAATGTGATCTTTTTTTTTTCTGGGCCAAATTAGAAAAGTTAATTTGTTCCCTTTTTTCCTGACTTTATTTATATTTATTTTTATGTCATTAATGAAGAAAGCTTATTTTAGGCTAATAGTAATACCGTCTCATTGTCAAATACCTTAGAAGATGCATTTATCCACATCGGTGAATCAGTGATCAAACTATGTATGAAAAAGTTAAATGATATTAAGAAGATGCTTTTGGAAAGCAGCTTAAGCATCCATGGAAAAAGGAATCCAGCATATCTTAGACGACTAGTTTCAATTGACCCAACTTTTCACCAGGAGTTGTTTATTTTTTGATCCTTAATTGCTGCCCTTTGCTGTAATTGTCATCGAGCTGGCCTCTTGGTTCGTTACGTGACAGAACCACATTTTTACATGTAGGATGAGCTTTTGTTAATACACATGATGCATTAACACACTCGCTATGAGCATCACCTTCTACTTATCACACGGAGTTTATTACCTCATTATGTGAAACCATGTCATTTCATTAGGTCACAACTGAAAATAATATACTGCATACAAGAGTTTCAATTTGCAAACATCATCAATGATATGCAGTATCTTCCTTTGATCTTTTTGAAGGGAATAAGTACGCTGATCATGTCGAAATGTGTTTTAAGTGTGTCTGACCACATTATGTATCAAAATGACACAGGTTTACAAACACGATACCCGACTCGTTCTATCACACAACTTTTCTCCCTATATAACAAGCTATGGCACCAAGACCTGAAACACAGACAACTTATTCCATCCCCTAGTCCTGAAAAACCCATCAAAGCCACATTATAACCCCCTATAAAATTTAGCTTATATCATTCCTAAAAATGTCAAGCATTTCGATGATAGACAATAGTTCAAGATATGCGCCATCAGATACACTAAAGGGTGCAATGGAAGATTATTGTCTTCTAGGCTCTAATGATTATCTGAGAGGGTATTATGATTATGCTCCAAATTTTGTTTTTGAGGGAGATGGCGATGATGATGACGACGACGACTATGTAATTCATGATTATGCGCCAGCGGCATAATCATCGCCACTGACATTTCTTACAGACTTTATTTAGTTGCGGTGGTAGTGGCAGTGTCAATGGCAATGGTAAACAATTCAATGTCATCAGTTTCTATTTGTAGTTTGACCAGATAGTAAGCAAGTCTTTAGAGCTCAATTAATGATCATTGAATTCTTTCAGTCCCTCACTAAATAGCTACTATTATAGTGGTTTTTTAAAAATAAAATTAGTCAACTACGAAGTATTACACTGAGTATTCGGGGGGTTTGGTTCACGCGTGGGTATGGGTTTAGAATCGGAAATCATACCTGGGTGGTATCGGGTTGGAACTTATACCTCATACCTTGTGTTTGGTTCAATTTTGGGGTATGGGATTAGAAATTAATCAAAGCTAAAAACTCTTCAAAATACAATATTTTTAATAATAACTTTTATACTATTAAATCATGTAGAGAAAATTTAATCAAATAAATATATAAAATAATTTTTTTACAATTGTTTTTATCACTTTTTAATATTTGTAATTTGATACCATAGGTATCAATCTCATACACACCCCTCTCCCTGGGTATGAAAAACCCATACCTCATGGGTTTGAGGTATGGGTATCAAACCTTCAATTTTGCCAACCAAACACCTAGTATGGGTTTGGTTCATTCCAAACCCATACCTCATACCTATATTGGATGAACCAAACACCCCATCACTTTATTTAGATCATTTCCATATAGGGATTTTAATTGAGGATAAAAGAAAAGAAGGGGTATATGTAAGAAAATGTATAAATGTTGATTGTCTTACTCTATTTTATTTGCTAGTCATTGATTTTGATTTACCTTAATCATAAGTCTCTATTTCGACATCTTATGATTTTGCTTACACAAATTCATTTTAAATCGAATATAATGTAAAAAAATAAGTCACCGAGTGACAATCATCAACGACACAATGATCCAAGCACAAGAGTTGATAGGTTATTGAGCCAGCACAGATGATAGAACGCTCTAACTATATTTTTAGTACCGAGTACACCATAATAAGCGTCCTACCTTAACAGTGTTAACAATTGTTATATTAAAAAAAATCATATTAATTTTACAAAAATAGTGAAAGTTAATTCGGTAATCTTTACTAGCGTTTTTAATAGACTTATTTAACATAAATAATTCGAACTATAAGTAAGCTTCTCATAATAACCCAAGTTATATTTTAATTCAAAATAAACACAACTTTGGGTACTCTATTTTCAAAATATACTCATGTGACTGAATACCTGATTAACAGGTTATTGCTTTTTATATCTTGTTTTTTTTTTCCTTCTCTCAATGGAATAATAATAACACTAAAGTCATTATCATTAATACGTAATATTAATATCACCTCCTCATAAAATCCTAGCCCCACCGTTAACCCGACACCCCTAACCCCACTAGCCTTCACAACCCTAATTTCTCATTTTTGACCATCGTCGGTCTCCCTAACTACTACACAATCCTTTAATTATCTCTCCTCTTTATGTGCTCAGGCATGCACCCTTGAAGGTGCTCAACACCACAAGTACCAACCAAAGACCTCAACTTACGTGTTTGTCCCCTCCTCCACCTCCAGAGACCCCTCAAACTTAAACCCTACAAACACGATATTCAATGACGCTAGTTATTGAAAATCGATATTTAATAATGAAAGTTACATATATACAACTAATAATTATAGAAATTGTCGTTAATGAGTAATATTTAATTATTATTTAATGATATTAAAAAGCCGAAGAGATTTTTTGTAACGAAAAAATACGTAAAGGGACCCGCACGTCTGGAATTCAAGTCCAAACCTAGGGTCAGACGTGCGTGACAGACATTCAGCTCTAGGCTCGGACGTGAACCCCCAACGTCCAAGCCTAGGGCTGGCCATGAACTCGTTGGGCCTTCACGTTCGAGCTTAGGGATGGACGTATGTGACGCATATCCAAGCCTAGGTTTAGACGGAAATTACATACCTCTGGGTTAATTTGAGGATTGGGCGTGGATAGGCCCGGCCCCAAACCTTTTGAGGCACTAGGCAAAATTGTAAAATGGGGCCACGACTCTATAAAAAAATTTGTTCAAGTAATTCATGTGTCATTATCTATAATTCATTAAACAAAATAACAGACGAACAAAATTTTTTGGAGAACACTATTTTTTTTCCCCTAATTTTGAAAGATTTTTTTAAGAACCCTAAAAAATTTAGAAAAACAAATGATTTTGGATTTGGAGATTGGAGAGAGGGTACCATATAATTCAACCCTTTAATTTCATCTCCAAAAAATCGGAAAACATCGAAATTCTTCCAAATTTTAGATATTAGCTTTATTGGATATCGAAAAGAAATATATAGAAATGGTGGAACGAAGCCATGAGGAATAGAACACATGACCTCTTAACATTTGGTAAGATGCATAACCACTAGACTACTTGCCTGATTTTAATTTTTAAATGTAATAAATTTTATTTGACAAAAGGCCTCGAGATATACCTTATATAGCAGACATGTAATTCCGTCATGATGGGCCCCTTCTACAATTGGACCCTTGTCATTTGACAACCTAAACACCCTATAGGGCCGACCCTGGGCGTTAGTTCAGGTCGATCTACGATAATCCGTTCTAACATTGACGATTCAATAATCCCACCAAATCTAGTTACTATATACAAATAAATAACAAAATTAATAAAAAGATCACGAGTTTAGATTACTTACGTCGTCGATCCATTGAGTTTGGTGGCCGATTGAAGCTTTCTTGTTGGTGGTAATAGAAATTTAAAAGTTTGCAAATCGGTTTTTGTATTTTTTTTCGGTGATTTTTAGTGTAATGGTCAAATAATTCAAATGTTGAGTTTATATTAGAGAAGAGTGTTAGATGGGTATAATTGGAAGTTCATTATATTTACGATGATTTGACATAAGATCAGGGCTGACTATTTCCAAGTTCAACCGGTTCATTTGAACCGGGCCCCTAAAATCTTTGGGCCCAACAATTTTACATGTTATGAAATATTCCCTCCTAGTCGCTCATTTCTTCCCCTTTTCCATTTCGCAGAAGAAATAAAGAAATGATTTTGGACCACACAAAACACTATATCCCACTCTACCCCACATGCAAATGCATTTGACAACACAAAACTTTCAAAAAAAGAAAGAGGGAAGAAAATCCGACTAGCATGAAAAAGGAAATAGGGAAAAAAGGAGCGACTAGGAGGGACTATATATGTAATACTACGGTTTTATGGTCCTAGCTTATATGGTCGAGTAAGTTGCCGGATGCTTTTAAACGGCTACTGTTTTGGGAGCACTCGGCCGAGTTGTGAGGAACTCGGCCGAGTAACTCGTACTCGGCCGAGTACCCCAGCTACTCGACCGAGTATCCGGTCTGACGGGTTAATTTCCGTGCTTTTGGATTAAAATAGTTAAAGAAGTATAAAAGCATGATTAACTATTCTAATCATTTCATAATCAGTTTCTCAAAACCAAAAACCACGTTTACTACTTCTTTGACTATTCTAATCACTCTAAAGGCTAGGGTTGTGCGATTTGGGGGTTTCTACATCTCTTTCCGCGTAGATCTAATCAGTAAGTTTCATTCCTCTGTTAATCATTATTTCGATTTAAAATATGCAAACCTTAGTTGGTTTGATTTAGAGGTTTTAGGGTAGAGATCAGTCTTATGCGTTGTTTATTGATGGATTGATATTACTATAGGCGGGGACTTCGTAGAGAAGGTGTTCTAGCTGCTTTGCTGTGCTTTTGCTTGGAATTCTATTATGGCAGGGTTTCCCTACTCAGTTGATTGCATAATTGGTTATAGGACGGTATTTGTATTGATTGACTGATATTTTTATTGTGATTGTGGTTGATTTTGATATCTCTGGTTATTGGTTACTGTTGGTGAAGCCATTTTTGGGAGATTGTCTTCACACTCAAGTTCGCCTCTTGTGGCTCCCGTCACAAGGGGGATGTGTACATTAATGATATGGGTTCGCTCGTTTCGATGAGCGGGGTTTAGGTGGTACGGCTGTGCTCCTCACTGGCGGCGAGCCTTACCTATTGTGATGGGTAACCTAGCAGGGCTACACACTTAGGTGTGTAGTCAGTTACTGGTTACTATTGGAGTTTAGAGGATGTTTACGACAGTTTGGATTGAATGGTGTATTGAATTGTGCATCTTTGATTTCTTATTTTGGTTATGCTGTTAACTGACCCCGTTTATTATTTTCAAAACTGTGGTTATCTATTCGGGGATGTGTCGACATGGGCCACCCGCGATGCCCGTCTGGTCTGCGGACGTGCGGCGGTCGGAAAGCCACGCTCGGCGGCGTGTTAAATGCTTTCGACTAGATCATTTTAGATCGTTCGGTTTCGTCTCGGCAAGGGTCTCGAAACGATATTAAAGATGTTCAGAGTCGCCACCAAGCAATTGTGAGATGCTTGGAAACCATTCGAATCCACTTTTTACCTAGGTCAACCAAGGCAAAGAGCGGTGTTTAACATAGGTACTAAAGATAAGGAGTTGTCCCTCTTTAGCATCCTATCTCTAGAATGACTCTCGTTCACCCTGGATAAGGTCGTCCATTATCCAAAGTTTGTGAGTAAGAGGTGAAGGTACGTTTTGGGAAGCCCTTTAATCTGACACCCAATCCCGCCCTCGGTAGCGGTCTTTACTGATCGATCATGCTTGGTTAAATGCAAAAGTTGATAAAACGGGTAAATGCATGAATGCGCATCCACAAGTTTAAACCTAAAATGTGAGCTTACTATGTCGGTTATTTATCCAAATATCAAGCAATTGATGTCAAGTTGGATTTAATGTTGATTTGCATGCAAGATGGAAATTAAACATCCATTTACCGAGTTAGGTTTGTGGTGCATAACTTGATCCATTTGTCTTAGAAAGGCGTTTTGCAAATACAAAGTAAAATGCAGACTTTGTCAATCTGATCCGTCCTGTATTCGGGTTAATCGAAGTCGGGATCGTCCTAGAAAAGTGTTGGAAAAGAAGCAGGACCTGCATTAGGCAGCCTATTGAGGCGCGAGCCTTTGGGCGATGCAAAGGGACCTGTCTTGTTTTGAAAACTGGAAATTTGTAAGCCTGTTTAGGTGCGAGGCAGCAGACGACCCAAGGGTATGTCTCCATGTTGTTGAAAACGTTTATAAAGCGGTTTGTAAAAGGGTATTTGAACCCGTCTTTGTTGAAAAGGTCGTTTAGACCGCTTTTATGTTAATATGAAGAATAGGACTTGAATAATCGTTATTGTATTGACAATATTCGATGTCGGGTTCGATTTTGAAAGCTTGACATAAATAGTTTTGAAAAATGTTTGTTATGAACTAATTGTGTTAAGTTCATTATTTTGTAATTAGTCAATGTTCGTCATCATACTCAGGTTTAAGCCGACATAGTATGTGGAACCAAGGATGATTATGCATGTATGACTATTATGATTGTTTTGGAAACTGTAAACAAATGAATAAAAGGTTTAAAATACCTTTTAAAATGTAACTAACCAAATATTATCACCGAAACACGGATTACACCGTCATGGTTTGAGGAACCAAGGGTGAACATGATTTATGGTTAAAAACATTGTTGTCAGAATCGCGATTCAATCCAACGATTCTACGATTTTACGATCCAAAAATGCTTGACCGATCCTGGATCCTACGATTCCATCATAGTTGTAGAATCTTACGATCCTGTTAATTTGAAAATTTCTAGAGATGGGATCATAATACGATCCTACGATTTTACGATCCTACGATCCGATTCCATAATAAAAAAATTAATATATATTTTTATATAATGACACCGTAAACTCAAATTTCGTGTAAGTTGTAGAAACATGTTCATACAATGACACTAAAATCATTAATTACCAATATTTTATGAATAAATATTAATAAATAAGTGTTTTAATTTTCAATTATATGTTCTTATCAATAAAAAATTATATTTAGTGAGTTTTTAGAATCTTGCGAATTTACGATCCGATTCTACCGATTCGATCCTACCCTCCCCATCGATCCAAAGTAGAATCCCAATCCTAACAACATTGGTTAAAAATATTCATCATAAAAATGATTTGAAATGGTAGAAACCGGTTGTAAAATGAAATGAAAATGGAAAGAATGAACTCAAACTCTGACCTGGATACCCCGTTTAGGCGCGAGCCACCTAGTTGTGACTAAGGGCTTCTGTTTCAGGTCAAAACTCGCTTTTGACTCATTTGATCCGTATTTTGGACCATGTTTTGCATGTTTTAGCATGTTAAGGTCATAAAAACAAATAAAAAGACATGAAAGAAGAGGATTAATTACACCCTCATACTTACATGCTAGGTCGAAGGCGAGAAATCGACGGAAGTGTAAAAACTTATTAGGTCGGAAAACTCGGTTGAAAACCGTTTTAGCAATGTAAATGTTTGTTTTGTTTAGTGATTGTGTAGTTGGTCGAGATGGTCGGTCAAGTTATTTAATGCACGATGGCGGTACCAAACAATGTGTATGGCTTGCATTTTCGATCGGTAGGTCGAAAATACATATCAGTTTGTGACTTGAGAAGTTGAGTCTAGATTTTTAAGGGAGAAATGAGGGGGCAGACACTCGCGTACCTTCAAATGCTGGCATTTGAGGGGTATTTATAGAGGATTGTGTGGTTGTGTGCGTTTTGAGAGACATGGACACCTGGGTTTTGAACCATATAGATATATATGTTTATGTTTTAATGTTGTCAAGAGTGTTTTGTTTTACATATAGTCGTTGCGTGGAATTGTTTGTTTAGTCTCTTCAGATTAGACACTACTACGAAAACGCGGGATACCGACGGCCAAATCAGGCCGTACTGACGGCTTATCCGTCAGTATTTTCATTTCCTGACAGAAATTCCGTCAGTAACCAGGGTCAGCTTATTTTGTCACTAAAATACGTATCCTGACGGAATTTCCGTCAGTAAATATAAATACTGACAGAAAAACCGTCGTTTGATACTAGCACACTATTGACGGAATTTCCGTCAGTATATGGATTTACTGACGGAAATTCCGTCACATACGAGACACGTGGCATTTTTTGGCGGTACTTTTGAAAATCTGAAAAGGCGGGCCCTGACGGAAATTCCGTCAGTTTTTTTGCACTACTGACAAAAATTCCGTCGGTATGCGTGACACGTGGCAGACGGGTGGAAAATCTGAAAAAATGCCAATGACGGAAATTAAGTCAGTAGGTTGGACATTCCCGACGGAATTTCCGTCAGTTTTATTAAAAAACAGGGACTGGAAACAACAGCCTGCTGCCCGGCCATGATGCGTTTTTGCATCGTTTCAAATACAGCCACGATGCCTATTTGCATCGTTTCAAATACAACCAAAACCTGCAAAACACATATAAAATCATCGACCGCCAAGCGGGAATCCATTTTCACGTCGACCGCTATTGCGGGAATCAAGAGACGCAACAAAGGAGAATTGAACCCAAATTTTTTACATAAAAAGTCGGTCAAATCCGTACATTGTCTTACTAATTAAACACGAATCACCAATGTTTTTTCATACTCCCTACTAGACGACAATACTAACCTAACTAAAGGCTCTAACCTAAAGGCTCTAACCTATAGGTTCAATAAAACTACCACCTCCAAACCCGTGTCCATCATCCACAAAGTCATCCCGCCTATGTGGATTAAATTGTGAACACGTGTTTGGGGGTTGAGATGCTTGCATATCAGCCCAAGGCTTTTGTATTGCCGCCATTTGTTCGGCCTGTTCACGAATGGTTTTTTCAAGAGCAATTCGAGCGGCTCGCTCATCATTAATTTGGGTGGAAAGCTTTGAAATCATGCTAAGAGCATAAGAGAAAGACCGTCGACCAACTTTATTAGTAGGAGGATTTTACCAGATTTCGGCCCCTTTATCTCCGGTTCCAAATATCTGGTTCTTCTCGTCAAAGCCCTTGACAGCCTTGTAGTATGCCTGGATCTCGTCGGGAGACTGTCCAGGTGGCAATGGTTGACTCATCTCCTCATTGTAATCATCTTTGAAAAAAGAAACAAAATCGTCAGAAATGATATATATATATATATATATATATATATATATATATATATATATATATATATATATATATATATATATATATATATATATATATATATATATATATATATATATATATATATATATATATATATGTGTGTGTGTATATATATATATATATATATATATATATATATATATATATATATATATATATATATATATGTGTATATATATATATATATGTGTGTATATATATATATGTGTGTATATATATATATATATGTGTGTAGAATTAGGATCACATGAGTCCTACCTAATTATTTGAGTCCATGAGTCCATCAAAAATATCACACATGAGTCATAACAATACTGTTTTATATCAAGCTATTAGTAAGGGTAGTTTCGTAATTTCCTAAAGTTCTTATATAAACCCTATTATCAGCTCAAATTCACCATTTGAATTCATTTACTTTCTCTCTCTTCTCTCTCTCTTCCGCAATCACACTCTTCATTCTCACGCCGTCAATTTTTCGCGCGTAGTTGTCTTCTTCGCTCTCGCTGTCATCTTCACCTGTGTTCATCATCATTCGTGATTGATTTCCACCGATTTCTTCAAAATTCGTCTCAGTTGCTTATTGTCCTTCACTTTTTCTTCATCATTCGTCTTCATCTATTTTTTCCTCAGTTTTAATATATTCAATGTCAGGTAATTCATCGTTTTATGCTTCTTTATTATTATGTTTTAATTTTTTTCATTCTGTTTTCCTGTTTTATTGCACGATGTTTAATTGTTATTGTATATTCGACTGAATTCGTTGTATAATTACTGGTTTTTTGTTATAATTGATGTTATAATTCATCAACATCAGTCACGTATTCATCAATTCGTGCTATTTTATGTATTAAAATCATGTACTGGTTATATACTTTATTCAACATGTAGTTTTTGCTATTTTTGTTGCGTTCAAATTTAATCTCTGTTTTTTTTTTCATCTTCTAATTGACGTATAACAAATAATGTACTCATTGTCTGTTTTGTTAATCATCAAGTTTATTTTGCATTCACTGCTTGTGTTTACTTCAAGTTTAAATCGTTATTTAACAGTTTCCTTTTGTATCACTTTTTATTCAAAGACAAGATATCATAACTAATTATGAAAAGTATCACATTTTTGTAGTTTTTGTTAGCCTGATTCGCTCATTAGAATCAGTTTCCTTATACAATATCACATTGAGTCCTTTACAATTATCACGTGGCTTTAGTACATGACTCGCAACTACTTTTTGTGCATTAGTATCACATGTTATGCTTTAGAATATCACATTGAACTCTTTACAAGATCAAAGGTCATTTGCGATACATTCGGGTCATTACTCTCTATGCATTAGTATCACGTGTTATGCTTCACAATATCACATTGAGTCCTTTACAGTATCATAGGCTTTAGTACATGACTCGCAACTACTTTTTGTGCATTAGTATCACATGTTATGCTTTAGAATATCACATTGAACTCTTTACAGTATCAAAGGCTGCAGTACATTACTGGTCATTACTCTCTGTGCATTAGTATCACGTGTTATGCTTCACAATATCAGATTGAGTCCTTTACAATATCATATGTTGCAGTACATGACTTGTAATCAGTTTATGTGCATTTGTATCACATGTTATGCTCCAGAATATCATATGTATTCCTTCAAAGTATCATAGGCTGCAATACGGTTGCGTATTTGTTTTATATTCATCAGTATCACATTTTATGTTGCACAATATCACATGCATTCCTTCACAATATCATAGTTTGTTATGATCTAGTTATATTTGTTATATTTGTATCACATGTTATGCTCCAGAATATCAGATGTATTCCGTCACAGTATCATAGGCTGCAATACGGTTGCGTATTTATTTTATATTCATCAGTATCACGTTTTATGTTGCACAATATCACATGCATTCCTTCACAATATCATAGTCACAGTTATAATCTAGTTATATTTGTTATAATTTGTTTACTCAACTTCTCTTGCTGTAGAAAATACTCTTGTTGTCCCTGTGGTACATGTTCCTTCTCCACAATGCATAGACGTTGATGAGGTGCATGCTGGGAATCGTCTTTCTTTGATGGTGACGCCTGGAGGTTCTGAAGAGTGGGTCAGAAATATTGCAACTGAATTTACACCTAAAATAGGACAAACTTTTGCTACGTTAGACGAGGGTATACAGTTTTATGAGACTTATGCAATAGCATGTGGTTTTGAACCAAGGAAATCTTCAACGAAAAGGTTTCGTAGTAGTGGAGATATTAGGACAAAATTGATTGTGTGTCACCGGGAAGGATTTAGGGATTCTAAGCCGACAATATTACCCATTACTGGTGAGGAGGAGGAGCCAATGGTCAAGGCCTCTAATCCGAAGAAGACTAAGGTTACTAGGATTGGTTGTAAAGCTAGGATTTTCTTTAGATTTGTTATTAAAGAAATTGACCAAGTTCAAGTGCCACTCTTTATTGTTGATCAGTTTCATGCTGCCCATAACCACCGTCTTTCTCCACTCAAGTATAGAGAATTTCAGAAAAAATGTAGGAACCTTGCTTTGCAACATAAACAAACCATCGTTGATAATTGCAAGGTTAATATTGGCCCAACCTCTACTTTCAGGTCCGTCAAGGAATATGTTGACGGCTATAAAAATATTGGAGCTTCTTTGACTGAGTTTAAGAATTTTGGAAGGGAAATCATGCGTTTTATAGGTCTTAAGGATGCTCAAATGTTTGTAGACCAGTTGGAACACCTTCATGAAACCGAGGAAGGTTTTTATTTTGCCTATGATATTGATCAGAATAAGTGCTTGTTTCGTGTATTTTGGGCTGATGCAGCAACACGTCGTAATTACGCTCTATACGGTGAGGCGGTGACTTTTGACCCAACCTATTCAACTAATAAGTACGACATGATCTTTGCTCCCTTCACTGGTGTTGATCATCACAAGAAGTCCGTCACTTTTGGTGCTTCGCTTATGTCTAGGGAGAATGACCAGAATTTTAAATGGATTTTCACAAAAATTTTAGATTGTATGGGTGGGAAGGAACCCCATTGCTTTTTTACCGATCAATGTCCTGCTATGAAAATTGCAGTCCCTGCTGCTTTTACGACTGCTGCCCATCGCTATTGCATGTGGCATATTATGAAGAAATTACCTGAAAAGGTAGGCACGACATTGACCAAAGAAACTGACTTCGTCACTCGTCTGAGTTCTGTTGTTTGGGATTCAGAGTTAGAGCCTTCTGACTTCGAAGAAAGGTGGTGTTCGTTGATCAGTGAGTTTCAATTGGAAGATAATACATGGTTGCAATACCTGTTTTCCAGACGGCAACGTTGGATTCCGGCGTATTATCGTGATATTCCTCTTGGTTGTCTTTTAAGAACAACGCAATGCTCTGAGAGCGCAAACAGCTTCTTTAAGCGGTTTGAGAATCCTCATGGCACACTTGTTGAGTTTTGGATGCGCTTTCAAAGTGCTATGGATCAGCAACGCTACACCCAAAAATCTCTTGACAGAGATAGTGATCACTCCCTACCTCAAACCAAAACCCTTCTTAGCCTTGAGGTTCATGCATCGACTGTTTATACGCACGCTCTCTTTTATGAATTCCAACAACAAGCGTTGATTCTCTAAACTCATGTAGTGCTGGTGATTCTTCAAGGGAGGGCAAGATAAAGGTTCCTAGAAGTTGAAGATTCTATCTTCAATAAGAGTTACATCTTATCGCATTTAATCCTTCAACATTTGATGCAACATGTTCCCCGCAAGTCGTTTGAGAGGAAGGGCTACATATGTAAACACATCATCTGGATTTTATCGTGTAAAGGGATCAAAAAGATACCGATAAGTATCTTCTCGGTAGGTGGACAAAGAACACTAAAAAAATGCCCTTGTATGATGCTCACGGTCAATTGTTGGATGATTTTACTTCGTCGGATGTCACTAAGCTTCAGATTTCGACTGTCTGGTCTGAATTCTACTCAACATTAACACTGCTCAAATCTCTGCCTGAAAATCACATAAATGAACTGACTTCATTACTGAAGACATTTCGACAAAATTTCAAGTCTGATGCTGAAAAATTGACTAAACACCAAGAGTTGGAGATGCTCCTTGGGGTTAAGTCTTCATCTGAGGTCCGTATACTACCTCCTGTTCAATCAAAAAACAAGGGTACTGGCAAGAGGTTGATGTCCAAGAAAGATCAGTCTGTTGCAAAGACACAAAAGCCGAAAAGATTTTGCAATAATTGTAAACAAATGGCACATCATGATAAGCGGAATTGCCTAATCCAAATTGTTGATACATCACAACACTCGTTTGATCATGAATCCGATGTAAGTAATTTGTCTTACACCTTTTATTATACCAGCTTTTACGTTTGCTATACCACGATTCTTTGAAGTGTGACCCGATAAACAATATCAGAGTCCACGCTAAAAAATATCACATTCCATGGTAAATAATATCAGTACCTTGTTAACCAATATCATCCCAATATTAAAAGGTGTCTACTTTGAAACAATATCACAATAATTTAATAACAATATCACTTGTCACTGGCAACATTTATCAATTTTAAATCCCTATCTATTTTCAGAATCAACCAAACAATATCAACACGTGTATTAAAAAATATCACAGTATGTACCCCAACAATATCAAACAACAAAAGGTTTTTTATATCCTTAGCCACTGTTGTTGTTCCTGAGTATTAATATCACAACAACTAAAACATAATATCATTCAACCCTTGAAACAATATCACAGTTACCAGAAGTTGATAAAAAAGAAGTTATACTTTGTCAAACTTCTTACTAACGTTATGTCACTATTTTTGTCCGTTTATTTTGCAGATTTCTTCACTTGTTGATAGTGATTAAGGGCTTCTGCATGCTGAGGAAGTTTATTTAACATCATCAACTTTCAGAATCGAATTTTCATTGTTTATACTATTCAATTTTTACTTGTATGTCATTCCAAATGGCATCAATTTTGTATTCTTTCCATTTTGGGTATCAACGTTATAAAAACCGCATAATTACTAATGTCGTTTTGTTTCCATTATTAAATACTATCCCACCTCATTTGAAGGTTTATCACAGTTGATACAAAAACAATATCATCATAATAGTTAAACAATATCACAACATTACACTTGCTTGTATACGTATTTTATTATATTGTATTATATTGTACAATACTTCTAAGAAATATCACATTTCAAGTGAAACAATATCACCAGTATTCATAAATATTACCACTACAATTGGATGTTTTTAGGAAACAATATTACAAAAATATGATTGAAATATCACAAAGACATACTAGACAATATCAACCACTGAGTGCAATAATATCACAATTTTGAAACAATGTCAACACGTGTACTCAAAAATATGACAATATGTACCCCAACAATATCAAACAACAAAAGGATTTTTATATCCTTAGCCACTGTTGTTGTTCCTGAGGATTAATATCACAAGAACTAAAACATAATATCATACAACCCTTGAAAGAATATCACAGTTTTCCAGAAGTTGAACAAAAAGAAGTTATACTTTGTCAAACCCTTGAAATATCACAGTACATACTAGACAATATCAACCAGTGAGTGCAATAATATCAACCAGTGAGTGCAATAATATCACAACTTATCCAACTAAACAGGAATTTTCAAACCCTACCCCCTGATTTATTTTAGAGAATAAATACAACAATATCAACATGTTTGCTGAACAATATCACACTGGGTACCAAAACAATATCAAAGAGAAAAAGATTTTAAGAACCTTGACTGCTTTTATTATTACTGAGAACTAATATCACAACAACTTAAGCAAAGTATCACCCAACTCCTGAAACAATATCACAGTTTACTAAGAGTTGATAAAAAAAAAGTTCTATTTCCTACCATTGTACCTACAACAATATCACACAACTTCTGGAACAATATCACATGTCTGTCCTACCAGCAATACATTCCTAGCCCTACTTTTGTCCTCTTCCTCTACCTCTACCTCTCCCTCTTCCTCTATTATTAGGGTTTGCAGTTGTCTTCAGTCGTTTGTACTGGATTGGGGTTTTTCCTGCATCATCTTCACCATCTTGTTTGGATTCGTAGCCTCAAAAACAAATGCCATGTTATGGTTCTATGTGAAATTTTTACCTTTGTGTCTGTTTCAAATAAAAGCGGAAACGTAATGCTATGATTGTATATCAGAAATGTACAAGTCGGGTTTTTGGTTTTTACCTTTTGATTGGAGATTTGCGAAGAATGGGTATTTCTGTGTTAATTGTTGGCATTCTAGTAGCATCCTCCTTGGCTTTTGTTTGAACATTGGGCTTCTCTTTTGGCGGACCTTCTGCCTTTGTTATTTCTTGTTCCACAGTATTGTCCTTCTCAACAACATTATCCTTGGCTTTTATCTTATTTCCCTTGCCTTTTGCATCTTCGTTATTCTTCCTCATTTCCTTCAATCTATTTAAAAGCTCTCCCTTTCCCGCTGTAAATTCTTTAACTTTCCCAATCAGCGCTGTCCTCATGTTATTTATGTCAGCTAAAAGTAATGCCGCTGCTATTTCTAACCGATAGTAGCGCCTCGCACTTTTGACTGCAAATCAGCTTCAAACAACTGCCCCTCATAGCGAATCATGTGCATCATTAAGAAGTTTCCCGATTCAGTATTGTTTGCTTCTTTCTTTTGCCAATTGAAACTCGTGTTGACAACATCAAAATCTATTACGTTATGCGCTCTGTCAACATTTTTCCCTGCTAGGAAATCACTCATGTGATAGGCCTACAATAATTAGTTATACTATTAGGCATTATTTTGTCAAAGAATCATATTCATTTATCAGTATACACTCAACCTATCCTAGCCACAATATCAGACAATTGTATGACATGTCACTAGCAAGAATATCAATAAACCATACCACCGAATCTGCAGACCTTGTATATTTCATCTGCTCCCGTTAATCGTACTCTGTATTGTCTAACACTTCAATCGTCTCGGTTTTGAAATTTACACAAACACAGAAGTAGTGTTCTTGCAACACCATCGGAATAAAAACCAAATCTGCTTCCATGTTACATGGAACTGTGTTTCTTCTTATGAATTTGTCCCATTCTTCGAATATCTTTTCCCTCTTCGCTTCTTTGCCTTTAGTAACATCTACTATTGATTCCTGTAGTGTATATATATGTATATATATAAGTTAAGAAATCGTTTACATTTAAGATTTACTACATTCTAATCAAAACGTGAATATGTATAAACAATATCACTTTTACGTTTGCTATATCACAGTTCCTGAAGTGTGACCCTGATAAACAATATCACAGTGCATACTAAAAAAATATCACAGTCCATGGTAAATAATATCAGTAAGGATGTGAACGAATATCAGAACATTATACTTGATGGTAGACAATATCATCCCAATACTAAAAAATATCAGTTATTTAAAAGGTGTGTACTTTGATACAATATCACAATCATTTAAAAACAATATCACTTGTCGCTGGCAACATTTATCAATTTTAAATCCCTATCTAATTTCAGCATCAATTAAACAATATCAATTTTGTGTATGCAATAATATCACACTATGTACCCCAACAATATCACATTTTAAATAACTGATATTTTTAATCAAAGCGTGAATATTTATAAATCAAAATGTAATGTCGACTTACCATGTGTCGAATTCCAAAAACAATAAACTTGTTTCACGAGGGTTACGTGTGCTCAATGTGATTCAGAATTAGTGACCAACATTCAATCACATTGTTGTTGACATGTACAGTTGGAAGCAACGACAATATATCCTGTCTTGCAAGGTATTGATCATCACTGAACTTGGCAACAACCTCACTGCTCAAAACATTAACACCAATGTTCAAAAATTATCAGATGAACTGTGACATTGATAACCAATATCAAAATTAAACAATATCACATATTTAAAAGGTGATCCTGATAAAAAATATCACAGTCCACACTAAATAATATCACAGTCCACGCTAAATAATATCAGTGTCCTTCTGAACCACTATCAGAAGATCATACTTGATTGAAGACAATATCACCTCAATACTAGAAAATATCACTTATTTAAAAGGTGTCTAATTTGAAACAATATCACAATCATTTAAAAAAAATATCACATGTCACTGGCAACATTTATAAATTTAAAAGCCCTACTTATTTTTCAGAATCAATTTAACAATATCATAATGTGTATGTAACAATATCACACTATGTACCACAACAATATAAAAAAAAAGTGTACAAAAATCAGAACAACATCTTTCTTTTATGTGACACTTGATTATATACAATATCATGCTTTTATACCAGTTTCTACTCTAAAACAATATCAAACCCATTAACGTACAATATCACATGACACTAGCAACAATATCACCTTTTGTAATTCTTTTGTCAAACTTAGATATCATTGCAAATATTATCGACCATTAATAAAAAAGTTGCGAAAAATATATGTTTTAAAGTACCTTTTATTTTTGATAGCGGGGTCCTCCAATAGGCGAGTCAATCACTTCTTTCCTCGTAGTCAACATGTTTACACACAAATGACTTGTTTAACTTCATAAATCTTGAGACGAACTCAAATTTAGGATCAGCCACACCACCGTTCAACGTGCATCCAAGGCCATCGGATTTCCCCCTTTACCGCTACCAACGACATTAATCGCGAAACCATCTTCTCTAGTAGCTAGAAACGTTTAATATTACAAGATTTAATATATATTTTGTATTTATAATAATAATAAAAAATTTCAATGTAGAAGTCGTGTTTAAAAATATAACCTTTTATCTTTGATAGCGGTGTCCAACCTTGTTTTTCCCACCTTTTTCTCTCTTGCTTTGTTTTTTCCCTCTTTGTCTTTTGCCAAAAACTTAGTTAACGATACCTTTTGTGGCGGTAAAGGTCGTAACTCTCTTCCGGACACGACTCCTATCTTTATTCAAATCACTCAATACGAGCGTTGCTGCCACCTCTCCCCTGTATAACTGTCTCATGTTTGCATCGCTTAGTTCACAATCGAAAGGCTCACCAACAAAGAACATCATGTGAAACATCATGAATAGTCCACGATCCGGTTCAACTCTTTCGATTGCCAATGAAACTTCACATTATTCATTTCGTAGTCCTTCACCTTTAGCCCACTTTCAATACCTTTCGTGTTGAGGTAGTCACCATAAAGAGTCGCCTGTATATGATTAATGTAAACAACTTTTCAATTTCAAGCTTATCGAACAAAACCATTATATCATTAGTTCTTTGTTTTCAATATTGTACTTACAGCCATATGAGCCATGTGTACGTGCTCCTCGTCTTGGAATTCATCATACTCTCTGTTGTCCAAATAGAACATTTTCTGCCCCTTCAAATCAACACAGATACAGACGTAGTGCTCTTCGTAGACCAAAGGTATGAACACCTTTAGATGAAAATAATATTAGGAAACAATTTAACAAAAATCAATAAAAATATCACAAAGACATACTAGACAATATCATTCTTAATAATATTTTTTGTCCCTCTGAAGTTTTTTTTGTATGTTGTAAAATAATATCAACCAAAGTGTATCCAACAATATCGAGTCCTGTACTAAAACAATATCAATGTTAACAGACTTTTAAATCCCTATCGATTGTTGTTATTTTTAAGAAGCTATAAAACAATGTCAACCATTGTACATAATAATATCACACTGTCAAATATTAGGGAAAAAAAAGTGATTCATTTTCATTTTTTGGGAGACAATATCACATTTAAGAAGTAACAATATCACACAATAGTATGCACAATATCACAGTTCAATTTAAGAATTGTTTTTAAGAACAATATCATTAGTAACTGCTAACAATATCATACATAAAACATAACAATATCACTGATAAGAGTAGAAAGTCTCACCATATCTGAATTCAAATTCAGCGGCTCCTTAAAAAGAGCTGACCACGTGTCCCATGTATCATATACTGTTTGCTTAATTCATCAATATTATCTTCATCGAATTTTAAGATTTTTTCTATATCACCCTGTTGTTCATAAGGGCATCTTATTAGTCTCCATAAAACACATTCTACAATACCTAATTTAAAAGATGATAAATGTGTGTGTGTTTCCATACCGAGTGGGCAATGCCATAGAAAATTCTTGTCAATTTGTCGTTTCCCTTTTGAGCAATTTGGAACTCATTGAGCAATATTGCCCATGCTTCAATTACCACTGCTTCTATCTTCGTGTTAGGCAACAAGGACTCAATATCTTCCCTTTGTATACAATGGAAAGTTCCAAAGTTGCAGACAATTTCTCTATTCCATTTTGCAAAAATATTAGCATATTAGTTATTTTTTTAAAGTACTAATATGGTGCAAATTAAGTCATGTCTTACATTTAAAAAATTGTTTAAAGAGTGACTTACAAATTGCTGAATGTATGGTCCGTAAGGAAGCAATAATCCATGAGTCCTTCCGATTCTTCAAGACAGTTCAAATAAATTGCTTCTTCAACATCGATTCTGATACAAGGATATCATCTTTGATCGCAAACCACACTGAAAAGTACACCCCAAATTGTGAGGTACCATATCGGGTGGCAAAACTCCTGGAGTGCAACAAATATTCAATGATACTTCCTTCCCTCAACTGCATCTAAACCAAGCATTTGTTCCAGTTTCCTTTAATTTAGTCACCACATTACTATCCTCATTCATTTTATCAACCACAACAACTTTTTTTAACGGGCTCCTTATCAATCACAACATCTTTTTCAACTCCCTTCCCAATTGAACTGATTAATGACCTCGTGCAATTGAGTCGTCACTTCTTGAACCTCATTGGCCTTCTCTTTCTCGGCCTCTTTTTCAACACAATGCTGATATGTTGTATCATGATGAACGTCTTCATTTGTTTTGTCTTCAACAGGCTGTGTTACTCCAAAATCAACATTTAGAAGAACCTCCTCCAATTGAGTCACAACATTTGTAACCTGTTTGTCCTTCTCCTTCTCTGCTTTTTCCCCTGTAGCAATATCTACCTCCTTATTGATAACCTCATCTTCAACATTCTCGTTATTTTTTCCAGCCTCTCTTTCAATGTCCTCCTGATTTGTTGAACCATTATTACCCACCTCATTGTGTACCTCTTGGACTGTCTTCATAACTCCCAAACCTTCATTTGTTTCCAAATTAATGTTTTCATTCAACTGAGTCAACACATTTGTCTCTTCATTAATGGTTTCATTATCTCTGTTTTGGTCTTGCGGCTCTAGGAGTTGTAACACGATTCATATCCTCTCTAGCTCGTCCTCCTCCAAAAACAATATTGTCTACTATGTCGTTCAAATTTGAATACATATCATAATCCTCATCATCTTTTTTCCATCATCACAGATCAAGTTTGTAATATCAATAATTTCTTCACCTTCTTCCTCGTGATCATCGATTTGAAGATCTTGATCTGACATCCTCCATATTTTTTGTTCAATTCCGCGTCTTCAATTTTAACATGTCAGTTAGTACATCAAACGAGGGAAGCCCTTCTCTTGCTTTCGCCCTTTCATAAGACCTTGCTACCAACCCATCCATAAAGGCATGATATCCAATATCTTTCATGAAAGGCAAAGTTTGTGTATTGGGAGTATCTTGTTCTTGCTTCTCTGATGTATCACAATTATCGTGTTGTCTTGACTTCTTTTTCAGTTTCAACATCTTTACTACAGTCTTTTGTGGCAGCAGTTTGGGTAGAAGTAGTTCTTTCATCTATTGAATTGCTGGGTTTCGTTTTGATGAACTTCTTCATGTTATGTACAAATCTTGAAAAGAACAACTCGTTGTCCCTCTTTATACGCAGATAAGCTTCATGAGCACTCTGCCAAATGACATAATAAAAATATTAAACAAGAGTATTAAATATTTAATCACAGCAATATCATAATTTATTGAAAAAATATCACCATTATTCTTTAATAATATCACAACATTACACTTGCTTGTAGATGTTAGGGAAAAAAAGTGATTCATTTTCATTTTTTGGGAGACAATATCACAATTAAGAAGTAACAATATCAGACAATAGTATGCACAATATCACAGTTGAATTTAAGAATTGTTTTTAAGAACAATATCAATAATGTAATCGCTAACAATATCATACATAACACTTAACAATATCAATGATAAAAGTAGAAATGTCTCACCATATCTCAATTCAAATTCAAATTGGCTCCTTAAAACAATATCACACTTTATGTGTCACAATATCACTCTATTTGTCTTCTTTGAATCAATATCATAAGCATTACAATTGGTTGCTATTATGAAAAAATATCACAATTAAGAAGTAACAATATCAGACAATAGTATGCACAATATCACAATTGAATTTAAGAATTGTTTTTAAGAACAATATCAATACTAACTGCTAACAATATCATACATAACACATAACAATATCAATGATAAAAGTAGAAATGTCTCACCATATCCGAATTCAAATTCAAAGGCTCTCCTTAAAACAATATCACGTGTCCCATGTGATATTGTTTTACAATATCACACTTTATGTGTCACAATATCACTCTATTTGTCTTACTGTGAATCAATATCATAAGCATTACAATTGGTTGCTATTATGAAAAAATATCACAAATAGCCACCATAAATATCACGAGTTCGAAATGAACAATATCACAATTTGATAAAATATCATTATCATTAACAAAATTTAGTCTCCCTGGCAGTTTTTAGATTATGGTAAAACAATATCAACTTGGGTAAACAAAAGTATCACAATGTGTTCAAAACAATATCAAAGTAAGAAGAAAAGGAATAGATGTAACTGTAAGGACAACAAAAAGACATTAGTACTTACATCCATTGCTCTTGCTTTGATTTCTTTATCAGTTTCAACTCCTTTAGGCAGCTTAATCATGATGTAGCCCTCTTTTGCTTCAGGTTCAAACTTCACCATCATCTTTCTCGAGAGGTTTGTGTAAGTCTCATTTCCGGTTCTTCCAAAAAATTAATCATCTCTTGTTAGCAATCAAATTTTATCTTCATCAAAGACTCAAAGAAACATATCTTTAACACTTGAGTACTTAATCATAAATATACATAGGAATGTTGTATTGTCTCCCGACCTTGATGTGATAAACAGATTGGGTACTCAATTTTCGAAATTGGTGCATTCCCCAATATTGTTTTGTCTCTCATCTTCAACTCTTGATGCCGTAGTCCGATCATCCCAATGTTGGATTAGCGGTAGAGTGTATTTCATAGCATTGCCCTTAAAATTGAACCTATGGAAGTAGGCTAGCATAATCACTAGTAGGCAACCGGTGATATTCGACTTCTTTTTTTCTTTCCATCCCTTAATACTAGCATCGTCTCTTCAAAGACATAGTCACACCAATCATAGTCTCTAATTTTATTCACATCCGCAACAGACTTAACAAGTTTTAAATCTAGGGTTTTATTTGTATTTGGCGCTAGGAAAATGGACATGCTATAGAGAACAAACATTCTCTTAAACTCATCACCAGCCTCAGTACACGCCATCAATCTATCATGCACATCCTTCACATTAATTGGAGCAGAAGTACCTTTCACACCAAACTTCATCCTCCAATCATTTTTCATTTTGGTGTCAATCAGAGTAGTGGCATTCCCCCTTTTTGTGGTGGTTACTTTATCACCTGTCCTAGGTAGTAGAAACATGTCATGGACATCATGCTTTGAAAGCAGAAAATCCAACTTTTTTGTTCTAAACATATTGCTAGAACAATCATATGCTTTCAAGACCCGATTCAGGATTCCATGTGGTAGTTGAGTTACCTTTAACATTAAAAACCTCCAAATACAATATCCCTTACAGTGTTACTGTTGTTCTTCATTTGAGTTCTTAATCAACTCAACCAATTTTTTTTGGCCTACACTTAGTCAAATTCATTCCCTTCTTTTTGTGTAGTTTAGTCTTCTCAACTTCTTGAATTGCGACCTCTTTGTTCGTTTTTTGTTCTACCACTCCATAGTATTGTTTTCCTTGTTATTCTTTGTTTTCCCTACGTTTATACTGCTTTAATGTTGTTTCTTCAACATTCTGAATTGCTGCTATTGGCCTCTTTTCGCTAATGGTTATGTTAGGTTCATCTGTAACTGCCAGTTCCATTTTCTTGCTAGTAACAATCTGCATTTAAAATTTTATTAGTATCACATTCTGTGCTTAATAGTATTAGATCATATAAACAACAGTATCAAGTTACAGTATAGTATCACTACCAATTCTTAACAGTGTCACACCTCATGCTGTACAGTATCACTGGTTAAAGAAATGTTTCTCAATTGACCTAAACTATCAAAATTAAATAGTATCACTACCTACTCTTAATAGTATCACACTTAATAGTATCAACAGAGAACGAGACTTTCCTCATTAACAAGTCCAAATTTACTGGTTAACACTAGATTTCACATTGAACAATAGTATCACTACCTACTCTTAATAGTATCACTACCTACTCTTAATAGTATCAACAGAAAACGAGACATTCCTATTTTTCGCAATTGAAACAAACAAAACAACTAATAATCATCTACAACTATCCAATTTAAATAGTATCACTACCTACTCTTAATAGTATCAACAGAAAACAAGACATTCCTCATTAACAAGTCCAAATTCTTGGTTAACACTAAATTTCACATCGAACAATAGCTAACCCTATTTTTCGCGATTGAAACAAACAAAACAACTAATAATCCTCTACAACTACAATCGATCATAGTTTTTTGTTCAATGCATCCATGTTATCCACGGAATACTGTTTAAACTCATTAACAACTAAGACATTGTATAAATATACAACAACAACTTGAAAGTAAGCATTTAAACTCATTAACAAGTCGAAAATTTGTGCTTAAATGCTATTTTTATCATATAATTGAACTCAATTTGCAGTAATTAAGAACAAAATCAATATGTATAATCAAATTAAAACTGCAAAAGATGAACAAAAATCGCAAAAATGTAATAGAAACTGATTAGAGCGTACCTCGACGATTTTTCAACCTAATTTGAAAATTCAACCGATATTATGCAAAGGATTGAACGACTGAATCTATATTATTGATATCAAGTTGATATCGTCTTTGAATTTTTAGATTTTTATGGATTTTTAGTGAGATTTTTGAGGGAGTATTTGTTTTGGTGTGATTTTTAGAGAGAGAAACAGTTTTAAAAAAAGTGAACGGTTTTGTTTGGTTTTAGAAGTTTAAGCGCCAT